>NC_045145.1:4328798-4405801 GCF_008831285.2 Nymphaea colorata
TTTCATAACTGATTTTCTTAAGCGTTTGGTCGGATATTCAGATTCAAATTATATTTATCTCAATATCATGGAGCGACCCAAACCGGATATGTCAATTGAAGCACCTAGACATGAGAAGGTTCCTATTATGGCGGATCCGAGAAAATCATATTCTAGACATGCATGATCAACTCTTTATGAATGCTATTTAAATTTCAACTGTTTTCTAGATGGCTCAAAGCAAACAAAATTCGGTTGTTGAAACCAATTGACTAATTTTGTTGCATAAATAAGATCTACAAGAATAAAATTAACAATTAATTGGTGAATGATTAGCCAAACATCCACATGAGTTGATTCCAATATATATATTAGTCAAATATTATTTGAGACCATGAAGATCATATCCAAACATATTAAACTTGAAGACAACTTAAAAACAATTTTCAAATAGTGTTTGCAAGCAACCTCAAGGGGGTTGGCATAATAGTTGAAAAAGGGCTGGTAGGTGGCCAGTTCCTGTTTTAAATCCTTGGATCGTTCAACTTTGTGTAAAAAGGAAACCACTAACATACAAGTTAAAGCGTGGCAAAGGCAACACCCCAAGACATATTATGCAATTTTAAAAATTAAAAATTTTGAAACTGTAGTTTGACTTTCTCATAAAAGTTTGTAGCACTGTGTCACTGCTAAAAAAGAAACATAAAAAGAAACATAAACATGCCAAACATCCAAATCATTTGGTCAAGAATAGTAACCATTTACCATTTTCATCGATGACTCCATCTTCAATAAGCATTGGAATGTTGAGGAGAGTGGCCAGTGTCCAGGTTGAGGCAGTTGAGACGGCAGCTCTTGGAAGGTTGAGCCTCTCGGCAACATCAAACAGAAAACCCATCGCACCATCGGCAATTACAAACGTATTCTTCTCTTCATTCTCACTGAACTTCAGTACGAGCTCCTCCAAGAAACTCGGAATGGCGCTCATTGAGCTGGACAAGACCTTGCAGACATCTTTGCGGTCGTCATCTGTAGATAAGCCGTCGGGTATGGTTACAGCCGTATTCTTCCGGCATAGTCGCTGCTAAAGTTTTCAGGCAGTGCCGCCATCACTTGTCTGTTAACGCACAAACTGCTGATAGTTACAGCTGTCCACCGGATGAAGGAAATTGTGGAGATCATGCCAGTTCAACAAATGAACAAAATCAAGACAAATCCAGCAACAAGGCAACTGTTCTCGCTAGATTGGAAGAAATCAATCAAGATCACACGGCGATTGAAGAAAATCATGAAGATCGTGACAAATCCAGCAAAAAGGCAACTGTTCTTGTTAAATATGGAGAAATCAATCAAGATCACAAAAGCAAGAATCTAGGCAGAAAAGTGGCAACGTCTGTTTACAAAAGAGAAAGAAAGGATTATAGAAACAAAAAATCAGGAAGGATTGTTTAACAATCTCTTCAACAAATCATGTATAAATTCTCACATTAGGGAACCTCAATCCATCACCTAATAGGTGTGAGAGACAGTGGGCGTAGGATTTTACTCCGAACCACTTAAAATCTTAGTCTTACATCTTTTCTTCATTGTATCAGAGCCATCTCCTAGCTCGCCACCTCCTCCTTCACCATCGCCACCTAGTCCTCCTCCTCCTATCCCATCTAATGCCTTACCTAATACCATGACCAGACCGTCTCACCCTATGGTCACACGTTCTCAACATGGTATTGTCAAACTCAATCCCATATACATATTAACTACCCTTGCTCCCGCTGAACCTAAACATTTCTCCATTGCCCTTAAACATCCCAGCTGGAGGCATGCTATGGAAGATGAAATGACAGCTTTGATTGCAAATGATACTTGGACCTTGGTACCTCGTGACCCCTCCATGCATATTATTGGCAGCCGATGGGTTTACAAAACAAAATTGAATAGTGAAGGCCACATTGAAAGACTTAAAGCAAGGCTGGTGGCCCAGGGCTATACTCAAATTGAAGGCGTGAATTTTCTTGAAACCTTCTCACCAGTTGTTAAACCAGCAACTATTCGGATCATACTTTCTATTGCTCTTATGTATGGCTGGCCTCTTAAACAACTTGATGTCAAAAATGCATTTCTGAATGGATATTTGACTGAACTGTTTTTATTGAGCAGCTCCAGGTTTCCAAGATGCTCGGTTTCCTCACCATGTTTGCAAATTAAATCGTGCTCTATATGGTCTTAAACAAGCCCCGTGAGGTTGGTATGATCGCTTTGCTCAATTTTTATTCTCTCACAATTTTCAAGCCAGCTCTGCAGATCCTTCGTTATTTGTGAGACTCCAACAATCGACTGTAACCATTCTTTTCTTATATGTGGATGATATCATTCTCACCGGGTGCAGTCCAACTTTTCTTGCATCCTTTCAGAATGAAGTATCTCGTACTTTTGCTATGACAGATCTTGGGGACTTACATTACTTCTTAGGCATTCAAGTCCAACGCACTGCTTTCGGCCTGTTTCTCAATCAGCAACGCTATGCTATGGACATCCTAGAACGTGCTCAGATGCAATCATGCCGATCAACTGTTATGCCAATAGTTACTAATGTCTATAACAACAGCACTGTAGAAGAAGAAGCATATCCCAATGCTACGTTGTATCGCAGTCTTGTTGGAGCTCTGCAATATCTTACTTTCACTCGACCAGACATCACTTATGCTGTTAGTTATGCGTCACAGTTTATGCACGCTCCTTCCCTGCGACATTTTCAGCTGCTGAAACGCATTCTTCATTATATTCAGGGCACTATCTCTCTTGGAATGCAATTCTTTAAGCCCAGAAAATTATCAATCCGAGCTTATTCTGATGCAGATTGGGCCGGCTGTCCGTCCACTCGTCGTTCTACCACTGGCTACTGCACTTTTCTAGGCCCCAATTGTATTTCTTGGGCATCCAAAAAACAACAGTGTTGCAAGATCTTCTTGTGAAGCTGAATATCGTGCCCTTGCAACAACAACAGCAGAGCTCACTTGGATCACATTTATTCTTCGAGATCTTGGAATGTTTCTTTCTCAATCTCCCTTGTTGTTATGTGACAATCTGTCTGCCCTGCAATCCACCATCAAAACGGCACATCACTCTCGGATGAAGCATATTGAGCTTGATTTTCATTTCGTACGAGAAAAGGTGGCTCTTGGATCATTAGTTACTCAATATATTTCGACCACTCATCAGCTAGCTGATATGTTTACCAAGCCTCTTCCCCATCATCGGTTGACAGCTCTAGGCCACAATCTCGATCTTTGCTACAACCTACGCTCGAGATTGAAGGGGGATGTAAACGCACAAACTGCTGATAGTTACAGCTGTCCACCGGATGAAGGAAATTGTGGAGATCATGCCAGTTCAACAAATGAAGAAAATCAAGACAAATCCAGCAACAAGGCAACTGTTCTCCCTAGATTGGAAGAAATCAATCAAGATCACATGGCGATTGAAGAAAATCATGAAGATCGTGACAAATCCAGCAAAAAGGCAACTGTTCTTGTTAAATCTGGAGAAATCAATCAAGATCACAAAGGCAAGAATCTAGGCAAGAAAGTGGCAACGTCCGTTTATCAAAAGAGAAAGAAAGGATTATAGAAACAAAAAAATCAAGGAAGGATTGTTTAACAATCTCTTCAACAAATCATGTATAAATTCTCACATTAAGGGAACCTCACATTCATCACCTAATAGGTGTGAGAGACAGCGGACGTAGGATTTTACTCCGAACCACTTAAAAATCTTAGTCTTGCATCTTTTCTTTCATTGTCTATGTGTGTACTCAGTGTAGACGAAGCTAACAACAATACCATGATAGAGCGCTGATACGTGGCCTTGCCCACAGAAAGGGATGACCAGAGCGTGTGGAATAGCCATTCTTCTTCTGCGTCCTCTTTGCAGACGTCTCTTCTGCAGCAAAGCCTGCTCTCTATTTCCTTTTCTGTCCCTCTCTTTTATAATTGCAGATTCACCAACATGTGCAGTAACTGCGAACTTACCATTCTCTGTCCGTCATATAACTAACGGCAACAGCTGAATCAACCTGACTAAATCAACCACGATGTCATTTCTTTACGAAAAAAAAAACTCCATGTACACGTGACACACGCACTCGAAAGAAAAAGGGAAATTTTTTAATTAGTAGAAAAAATGTTTTTTTCAAGTCCTTTTATTATTTTTTGCCTTAAATTTGCTTATTAAACAAGACTACTATTGTTATTAATAATATTGGCATATTAAATTTTCATGCACCAGTTAAAAGTTGAGCATCGAGTCAAGTACCTGGTACCCAGAGCCTGACTCTAAGCTCAGGTCTAATACTTGAAATAAAAGAATGGGCAAATACTACAAACCTGCTTTTTTTTTATTCTTTTTTCATGTATTATGAGTTTGGGAAGCCTGTTTCAGCTTGCTCCACACAGACTACACATGTGGAGGCTCGCTACTGCTTAGGCTGCACTGTATTAGTAGAGTAAGGGCTACACATGTTAAGGTGCAGGTGCAGGTGCAAGTTGTTGCAGAGCAAGGGCTACACAAGTTAGGCGTCTCTCCAAACAATGGTGTAACTCGCTAGGTAGAAGCAAAGGGATTGGATTTCACAGTCAAATTCATGGGCAACCATAGTGTACCTTTTTCGTGGCGGTGTTGTTGGCATGAAAACGAGTAGGCCTACCTTTTTGCTTCCAACTCACACTATGGTGGAGAAGGTGCGATGAAGATTAGGAGTGTGAACGGTATGAGTTGAAAAGGCTCCCATATTGTTTGGAGGGCAGCGTGCATGTATAAGTGGAGTCAGAATTTTAATAGAAACCCAATATCATTTTTCAAGATTTGCATATAAGACAATTAAATTTTTTTAAAATTTACATGTAAATTTGAAAAAAAAAATTGAGATAGGGATCTGACCACTATCTATCGTTTTCAAAGTTGTTCCTTTCAAAAATTATGTTTCTGTGGTTGCCTTTCAATCGACAGCTGCAATCTGCTGGAAGAGAGATACCCGAATGCAAAATACGGCGATAAATTGAAAGCAGATTTATTGCATACTTTTCTAAAAGGGATAAAAATGTTCTACAATTCATAGCTACGCCGCTTGTATCACTGGTTGGGCGGTATACTTTAAACTCATCTAAGGTGGAAACTGATCCAAAGCATTCAGTTTCAAAAGAAGCTCCATGACACTCTGCTATGGATCTTGTTTGAGGTATGCCACCTCATCTTTCTTACCTTGCAACAAATGATTAATAGTAATTGATTTGATGAAAGCACATTGAGTTTTCTCAACAATTGTTGTCAGCAAGCCCCACATTCTATTCACCATAACTTTAACAATCATCTAATGCTGGTTGTTGCACAAAGCTATGAGTTATATTTGTATAAAAATAAAATAAATAAATAAACATTATGGGGTCATGGCCAATGGGGGTGGAGTCATAAATTTTTTGTAGAGGTCAAACTATAGTTTCAAAATTTTAACAAAAGCTGAAATAAAAATTTTGAAACTTTTTATATACATTAAGCTAAAACTTTTTAGATTTACATATAAATTTTTAAAGTTTTAAATCGAAAGTCGGGCTTGGCTTAGGCCAACCCAATTTTCATAAAAGTAAATGTTTTAAAATATACAGATTTAATATATAAACACATATTTATAGTGAAAAAATATATGTAAATTATTAGGCCAAGTTGGGTCCACCCGAGCCAGCCCAACAATATCTCAGTAGTCGTGGCTCAATTTATTTATTTATTTTTAAAATTTAAATATATAATACATATTTATAAAGAAAACATAAAAAATTAATTTTTTAGAGAAAGATTTCAGGCCCGAGCCCGAGCTCTGATTTCGTCTGGGGCTCGGCCTCAACATCCACCCTTATTTATTAGGCTGGCTCCATGTCCAATTTTGAGCCGGATGGGGGCTTGAGTTGGTTTGGGTACTGAGTCCCTGTCAAGTACTGGTCCCAATGCCAGGCTTCTATCAAACCATTCTACTCCTATACAAGCTTACATGTGGCTCCCTTCCTATAACTGATAGTACAAAACCAAGTAAGCAGTTTTATGACACAATAGACTAGTTTTCAAACTTCTTCTTCTCCTATTGTGATGGTCAAATAACATCCACCCTTATTTATTAGGCTGGCTCCATGTCCAATTTTGAGCCGGATGGGGGCTTGAGTTGGTTTGGGTACTGAGTCCCTGTCAAGTACTGGTCCCAATGCCCAGGCTTCTATCAAACCATTCTACTCCTATACAAGCTTACATGTGGCTCCCTTCCTACCAGGAAGGAGTTTTATGACACAATAGACTAGTTTTCAAACTTCTTCTTCTTCTTATTCTTCTTCTTCTATTGTGATGGTCAAATAACTCTCAAGTTATTTAGATGCATGAGACTCAACATATGTGTTTATATCTTCTCTTTACTAGCCATACTTAGTCAACGTAGATCATGTGTATTGATGTGTTTACTCAATTTAATCACAATAAAGTAGTGGAAAACCACCAAATCATACTGCACAAGTAGCCTAGTGAGCAAGAAAAGTATTTTATCCTATCACCCAAAAAAACCTGAGATCATCCAAGCCCTTGTCTCTGTAAGGTACATGACTCATGCATTCAGTGCACGGAAATGCTACCCCCACCACGCTTTAACTTGCACATCAGTGGCCACCCATTTAAAATACAAAGAAGTTGACACCGAAGAGATTTAGAATGGAAAACAGCCACCCATCCATGTTGTGAATCATAGTTTTGATACTATTGCTATGCTAACCTCTTTGTAATTTTGCTCTGTAATGCTGCCTACATAGCAATTTTTGATATGTTTTAATAAAAGTGTTGGAGGCCATTGACTCCTAAGGTTTGATTCGAAAATGTGCCACCATTTATATCCTATATGTCGATGTAATTCACTCTTTAATGTTAAAAACTTAATCGATGTTTAACACGAAATTGTTTTTATCTTACAAGTTATATATGTACATGACGGTTTGAACTTTAATAATTAAAAAAGATAACGGAAATTGTGAAACTATTTAAATTTAAAATATGTATTAATATTAAAGTGATGCATTTAACCAAGATAAAGCAATTTAAAAGAGTAAGCGGAAACATTGACATAGTTATTTATCAAAGTTAAAAAAGTAAATACAGATGTGGATATAATCGGGCCAAAATAATCTATAACTAAACGTGCCAAATAAAATTAAATGATAAAGGAGGAAGTAAAATAGCAAAATTGAAACGATGTTACCCATCACACACAATAGCCATGGGGAACAGAGGGGAGGCAAAAGTATACGGAAATTTGCCACCATTCTTTCCATCGAAAAGGCCTTTTTGAAACTTTTGAAAAATTTTGATAGGAGTACATTAATATTTTCAGTTTTTGGAAAGCCGAAAAAAATGGCTGTACAAGAAAAAGAAATCAAAAGATAATATACATATCGAAGTGTAAGTTGTTTGATCTGAGAAGACCATCCACAATAATATAAATCATTAATTTTCTTTTCCAGTTTTCTTTTTATGGGTGAGCGGTTTCCTCTACCGCCCTAAGAGATGCCGCTGGCCCCCTCATGTCCACCACAGACAGGTTCATAGACCTTGTTTCGGGACTTACTAGTCTAAAAAAAGCACAACAAGATGTGACAACGACTACCATAGGATTTGAACCCTTTATAAAGTAAACAACCTTGCCGCCTATTGTGACAACGACTACCATACTCTACTCTAATCAACAACCTTGATCAATTTCTTCTATCATAAAGTTTGCACTATTGCAGCATAAATTCCTAGGGTGCTAAAAAGAGGAGTCAGTATTAATTTAGACAAGAGTTTTTGATAACTGTCATCATTTCTGTTAACGTAGATTGAGCTACCTTTGTTACCACTACCAGGTGAGAATGAGAAACCCTAAAGGTTTGCTTTTGGTGTCTCAAGGTGCCGCCCTTGCTGCGCTTCAACTTGTGCATTGGTAACTCTCATTTTACAAGCTGACACCTCTAACACCCAAAATAGAGACTGACCGTTTATCAACTCTCATTCCAAACTGCATTTTTTTATTTTTCATTTTTATTACTCTTATTTATTATTTTTATTATTTTTTGTTTCTTTTTGTTAACGATAAGGTTGAAAGGCAACTGTTCCAAAGAGATGCAATGAAACAAATCCCAACGAGATCAATCAAAATTAATGATAAATGAAACTAAAAACTTTCCACAAAATCAGATTTAGTCTTTCATGCTTATTGTTGTCAATATTATGGAAACTTCACCTATTTAAGTTCTTTCTATGCTTTCTGTAACTAAGGCTCATGTTGACCTTCCATAGTGAAGTGAAAAAAAACTAAGGCTCATGTTGACCTTCCATGGTAAAAAATCATGCACGTTTAATAAAAACAACTTTTTCATTTTTTGTTCTTATTTGTTCTGTTTCTTTTATATTTTTTCAACACTTTTTATGTGATTAAAGGCAGATCTTATAAGATCCTTTTATGTGGAACTCACTGTGTAAATAAATACCAGATTTTGCCGCTCTAGGAAAAAAAAAAGGAATTGATACCGTCATTTTATGGTTAAAGCCTAAGAGTTTATGACGGGGTGGGAGGGGGATCAGATCATAAATCTATAAACATGAAATACTCACTCATCTCAAATCACCTCCAACCTCAAATCCAATGGGATTTGTTGTCTTGTCTTAGCAACTTCAACCGGGACAGGAAAAGTGTTGGGTCAACAAAAGTAGACCCACCAATTGATGTGGTGGCAGGCAAGAAGATGCTCAAATGTTTGAATATTCAGCTTTGAACCAGGGGCAGAACTAAAAATTTGTCTACGAGACAGTAAATATATAGGCAAAAAAAATTTCAACTAGCGTTGGGATAATAACCCAATTCTCACGAAAATGATTCATATAATTAGGTGTAAATTTATCCATATCAAAACATTTAAAAGAAGATTCAGAATGGGCTTCGTGGGGGATATGCCCATACCGACCACACCTACCTCCTTTTCTTCTTTGAACCTTTTGAGATCGTTCAAGCTAATGTTGCTTTTTTTGTTCTCATGAGGGATATGCATGCCAGCGGTGCATGAAACACAACCCGATCTAAACATGGTATTCTCATACTCATTGATTGGAGGGACACTTGTTTATAAATACTCATGGGTGGAAGATATACACACATATATATATCTATACACACACACACATATATATATATATACATATATATATATATATAGTAAAGAAATTTTAAAAAGGCTGGTGTCAGCCACATATGGTTCGGTTCCTCGGTCCAGACAAGAAAAAATTTTGAGTCCAAGCATCCAGGTCCTTAATTTTAACCTTGGCTTATAGCCATAGAATTACACAAGTTTTAATAAACAATCATAGAAATCATACACATCTTTTACAGTTGAAACAGCACTTGTTAAGATACCATAAGAAAACAATACACACTTATTTGCAAACAATAAACTTAATGCTCCAAACTGCTCATTTTCCCCTTTTTCATCATGTCTACAAACCCTTCGAAATTCCTAGCAGAAGCACCGCCCTTCATGGTAGCCTTCTTTCCCTTCTCTTCCAAGTGGGTCAACCTCTCCCTTATTCCTTCATCGTTTATCACCAACTCCAGCTTCTCCCTGATTTCTTCTTTTCCAACAGTCCCGTCATCCTCCTTCTCCAACTCCAAGCCCACCTTCCACACCTCAACTATGGCGGTCTGGTTAAGAAACTGGTCGCCAAAGTAAGGCCAACACAACATGGGGACTCCATTGCTCACTGCTTCCATGGTCGAGTTCCAGCCACAGTGAGTCAAGAAACAGGCAACCGAGGGATGAGAGAGTACTTCCTTTTGTGGGGCCCATCCAACAATAAGTGCACGCCTTCCAACCCGTTCCATGAACCCTTCCGGATAGGCAGCACCACCGAAACTGCCCATGATGTCAGGTCTAGAGACCCAGAGGAATGGCCGGCCGGTGAGCTCAACCCCGATGGCGAGTTCGCCAAGTTGGTGCTGGCTAAGCACCGTGGTGCTTCCCAGTGAGACGTAGATGACTGAGCAAGTGGGTTGCTGATTGAGCCAGTCGATGCAACTCCAATCCTCGGCCCAGATTGAAGATGGTTGGTGCTTGGCTTTGTTGGCTGGAAGAAGAGGACCGATTGGAATTGCATTGTTGATGAGATCAAGAAATGGCGACTCGAGCTCCTCAAATGTGTTGCAGAGTACGTGACTTATGCCTTTCATGGACTCGCTGGACTTCTCAACGCACTTGAAGAAAATCTCTGTGATTTTGGTGTCTTCAAAGGGCAACCATAACAGGTGAGCTGACCGGAAGGCAGGTACTCCTTCGGAAAGCTGAACCATCTTGTCACCTGTTTGAAAACCTGTTTACCAGTCAAAAATCTCCGTAAGGGGCCTTTGATTAGGTTATAATTATAGAATATAGAATTAAAATTTAAGATACCAAAAATAGTCCATGTATTTTATAAGAGATTAGGAATTAAATAAGATGAAATACTCATCTTACGCACCTAAAAATAATGTTCACGAAAAAAATATGTGAAATTTCATGGCACATAATTACTCTAATAACTAATAGCAAACACTAAATGACAGGAACAGAACCAGGAGAGGCGGCAGTAGGCCTTGGCCAGCCTACCCCCTCCACACCACAAAATTTTTGTTTTAAAAAATTTATATTTAAATTTCTTTAAATAAAATCATTTATTTGATATAAAATTTAAAAAATTAAAATTTTGAAACTGTAGTTTGACAAAACAAGGAAACATAAACATGCCAAACATCCAAATCATTTGCTCAAGAATAGTAACCATTTACCATTTTCATCGATGACTCCATCTTCAATAAGCATTGGAATGTTGAGGAGAGTGGCCAGTGTCCAGGTTGAGGCAGTCCAGACGGCAGCTCTCGGAAGGTTGAGCTTCTCGGCAACATCAAACAGAAAACCCATTGCCCCATCGGCAATTACAAACGTAATCTTCTCTTCATCCTTCTCATTGATCTTCAGTACGAGCTCCTCCATGAAACTCGGAATGGCGTTCATTGAGCTAGACAAGAGTTTGCAGGCATCTTTGCGGTCGTCATCTGTGGATAAGCCGTCAGGTATGGTTACCAGCCGGATTCTTCCGGCGTAGTCGCTGCTAAAGTTTTCAGGCAGTGCTGCCTTCACTTGTCTGTGTGTGTACTCAGTGTAGACGAAGGTAACAAGAACACCATGATCGGCCAGGTGATGAGAGAGCTCCATGAGAGCTGCTACGTGGCCTTGCCCACAGAAAGGGACGACCAGAGCGTGAGGAACAGCCATTCTTCTTCTGCGTCCTCTTTGCAAACGTCTCTTCTGCAACAAAGCCTACTCTCCATCTCCTTTTCTCTCCCTCTCTTTTATAATTGCAGATTCACCAACATGTGCAGTAACTGCGAACTTACCATTCTCTGTCGGTCGTAGAACTAACGGCAACAGCTGAATCAAATCAACAACGATGTCATTTCTTCACGAAAAAAAAAAAGGCTCCATGTCCACGTGACACACGTACGTCGAAAGAAAAAGGGACATTTTTTAATTAGTAAAAAAAATATTTAATTTTTAAGTCTTTTTATTATTTTTTGCCTTAAATTTGTTTGTTAAACAAGACTATTATTGTTATTAATAATATTGGCATATTAAATTTTCATGCACCATTTAAATTAATGTTGAGCATCCAGTCGAGTACCAGGTACCCAGAGCCCGACTCTAAGCTCAGGTCTAATACTTGAAATGAAAAAAGAGGGCAAATACTACAAACCCTCATTTTTTTTTGTCCCAAAGGGATTGGGTTTCACATTCAAATTCGTGGGCAACCATAGTGTACCTTTTTCGTGATGGTGTTGTTGGCATGAAAGCGAGTACGCCTACCTTTTCAGAGCTGCTTCCAACTCGCACTATGGTGCAGAAGGTGCCCTGAAGATTAGGAGTGTGAATCATATGAGTTGAAAAGGGTCCCATATTGTTTGGAGGGCAGGGCACATGCATGGGTGGAATCAAAAATTTTTTATGAAGTAGACCGAGTTAAAGTTTATAATTTTTTTCAAAATTTTTATATAAGACAATTAAAACTTTTTAAATTTTACATGTAATTTTTTTTTTAAAGAAAATTGGGATAGGGACCTTACCATTACCTATCGTCTGAAAAGCTGTTCCTTTCAATAATTATGTTTCCATGGTCGCCTTTCAATCGAAAGGCTGCAAGCTGCTGGAAGAAAGATACTACGGAGATAAATTGAAAGCAGACTTACTGCATACTTTTTTAAAAATGATAAAAATGACCTACAATTCATACTACACCGCATGCAAACGATTAATAATAATTGATTTGATGAAAGCACATTGAGTCTTCCCCACAATTGTTCTCAGCATGTCTACATTCTATTCACCATAACTTTAACAATCATCTTAAGGTGGCCGTTACACAAAGCTATGAGTTATATTTAAAATAAAGTAAATAAAAGAACATTATGGGGTCATGGTCAGTAGGGACGGAGCTAAATTTTTTTTGTTAAGGGTCAAACTATAGTTTCAAAATTTTAACAAGGATTGAAATAGAAATTTTCAATTTTTTTATATATGTTAAACTAAAATTTTTTACATTTACATATAAAATTTTAAAGTTTTTAAAATCTAAGTTGGGGTTGGGGGCCCCCCCTGCCACCCACCCTTCCCTTCGCCCCTGATGGCTACGGCTGGGCACTTGGTAGGCCTGGCCTGATCCAAAGTCGAGCTTGGCTCAGGCCAACCCGATTTTAGTAAAAGAATTTTTTTAAAATATATAGATTTAATATATAAACATATATTTATAGTAAAAATATATATATTATCAGGCCGAGTCGGGTCCAATCGAGCCAGCCCAACAACTTCTTAGTAGTAGTGGCTCAATTTATTATTTTTTTAAATTTAAAATATATAATACATATTTATAAATAAAATATATAAATTTAATTTTTGAGAGAAAGATTTTGGGCCCAAGCCAAAGCTCAACCTCATTTAGTCTGGGGCCCAATGTCCACCCTTATTTATTAGGCTGGCTCCACGTCCAATTTTTTGAGCCGAATGGGGGTCTCAGTTGGTCTAGGTACTGAGTACCTGTTAGGTACTGGTCTCCTCTATTAGGCCATTCTACCCTTACACAAGCCTACATGTGGCTCCCTTCCTATAACTGATGGTACAAAACCAGGCGAGCCCTTTTATAACACAATATACTAGTTTTCAAAGAGATAATATGTCTTCTTCTTCTATTGTGATGGTCAAATAACTATCAAGATGTATGAGACTCAACATATGTGTTTATATCGTCTCTTCACTGGCCATACTTAGTCAAGGCAACGTTGGTTGTAGATCATGAGTATTAATGTGTTTGCTCAATTTAACCACAATAAAATAGTAGAAAACCATCAAATCATACTACACGAATAGTCTAGTGAGCAAGAAAAGTATTTTATCCTATCACTAAAAAAAAAACTCCTACCACACTTCAACTTGTGTATCAGTGGCCTCCTAGACTCCTAAAGTTTGATTTGTTTTAGTAAAAGTGTTGGAGGCCCTAGACTTCTAAGGTTTGATTCGGAAATGTGCCACCATTTATATCCTATAGATCGATGTAATTCACTTTTTAATGTTAAAAAACTAATTGATGATTCGCATGAAATTGTTTTTTATCTAAAAGTTATATATTTACACGACATTTTGAACTTTAATAATTAAAAAAAGATAATGGAAATTCTGAAATTATTTAAATTTAAAATATGTATTGATATTAAATTGATGCATTTAACAAAGATAAAGCAATTTAAAAGAGTAAGCGCAAAGATTGACATAGTTATTTACCAAAGTTAAAAAAGTAAATAACGATGTGGATATTACGGCGCCAAATTAATCTATAACTAAATGTGCCGAATAAAATTAAATGATAAAGGAGGAAGTAAAATAGCCAAGTTGAGGGAACAGAGGGAGGCGAAAGTACATGGAAAATTGCCACCATTCTTTTCATCGGAATGGCCACTGATTTTTTTTTCACTTTTTTGAAAAATTTCCATAGGAGTCCACTATTATTTTTAGTTTTTGGAAAGCCGGAACAAATGATTGTACAAGGAAAAGCAATCAAAAGATAAAATACATATCGAAGTGTAAGTTGCTCGATTGAGAAGACCATCCACAGTAACATTTATCATTAATTTTCTTTTCCATTTTTCTTGAATTTCTCTACTGATCTAAGAGAGGCCGCTGGCCCCTTCGTGTCCAACACCCTCGGGTTCATAGAGCTTGTTTTGGGACTTATTACAGTTTAAAGAAACAGCGCACTGAATATGACAGTGACTACCATAGGATTTGAACCCAAATCCTTTTATAAAGTAAAATGCATTGCCACCTAGTGTGCTATAACCCCTTGGAGATATATTCGTCAATAATTTTCTCAATTTATTTTCATACTCATCAACAAATGATATATATATGTGTGTTTTCGTTATGGAACCTTGATCAGTTTTTTTCTATCATAAAGTTTCCACTATTGCAGCATAAATTCCTAGGGTCGCTAAAAGAGGAGTCGTTATTAATTTGGACAAGAGATCTTGATAACTGACATGTTTACTTTCTGTTAACACAGATGGAGTTGTTACTAAGGCTGGGCATCGGGTCGGGCCGGAGGAGTCGTTATTAATTTAGACAAGAGATCTTGATAACTGACATGTTTACTTTCTGTTAACACAGATGGAGTTGTTACTAAGGCTGGGCATCGGGCCGGGCTGGGCCGGGCTTTGAGGCGGGTCTGCCTTCTTACTCCAATGATACATGTCAACCAATATTCATCTTGCAATTATGCTAGGATCAACCTTCAAGAATTCTAAGGCCTGCTCTTCAATCTCCTTATGTCCTCATCAAGCTCTAAGATAAACTTGACTTTCACTATAAGAAAACATCCTATAGAAATTGCCAATAAGCAGATTAAGGCTTTGCGGGTTGCTAGCCTCTAGCTCAGTCAAAAAATGAGCACGAACGTAAACCATGTGCACTTAACAGAAGCAAGAAATTATACTAGTAAACTTAACAAAGGGTCTATAATAAGAAGACTCTCGTTTGATGCAACACATCCTTAAAAAATAGAAGTAGCAGGGCCCGGTTTCTTGACTGATACAATCTCAATGAATTACCAACATTTAGGCAATGAAAGCTATAAATTGTCAACAAATTACCAACATTTAGCCAAAGAAAGCTATATAAAAACTGAATATATTGAAAATGTCAGCAATATATGAGAGACTGAATCTAATAAAGAGCATATATCACACCATTCTGTAAAAAATTGAGCACCTCAGTCCATTGCAATATAAAATCATTCATCGGTTCAATGTGATTTAACAAGCAGTAATAGAAATAAAAAGATTCAAATAAGACACAACAATGAACAAGCAACAACCCTTTTTTGTGTCTATAGACAAATGAAAATCATTTAATCAGTGGGCTGGTTACATATGTTCACTAACAAATCTGAATAACCCTCTAAGGGGTCTATAGACAAATGAAAATCACTCAATTAGTGGCCTGGTTACATATGTTTCACTAACAAATCTAAATAACCCTCTAAGGGGTCTATAGACAAATGAAAATCACTTAATCAGTGGCCTGGTTACATATGTTTCACTAACAAATATGAATAACCCTCTATGTCCACCATGATTGCAGTCCTCCTCTATGTCCACCATGATTGGTGGTCCTGCTGCTCCTACACTTGCAATGGCCCAATGGCAAACTTGGATTTCACCTACAAGAGCAACGATAGGAAACACAAGTAAAAATTAATTCAATAAAACCTACACATATAAAAGGCTAAGTTGATTAATATAACCAATAAGCCGTTGGCTAGCTCCAACAGCCAGACTAGCTCATTCCTGCCCTCTTTAAATAATGAGGGCAGCTTCTCTTTGTGAATACATGTTTTTGTATTTGAATGTTTCCTTGTCTATTCACCAAATTTATATAAATGTAAAAAGGTTGCAAGCACTTGAGCATGTACAAATACATGCTCAGAAAAGGAGGAACCAATTGGGGAAAAGCCAAAATCCATCTCAACAGTATCATACATTATAATAATTTCAGACCCTTAGATGTCCCATGAGCAAAGAAAGTCACTGATCTAGCACTTCTGAACACACAATAAGGAACAATGTTGATGGTTACATAAAATAGATACCCTTCCATCTCGGCTCCTTTTTCATACATACTGGTTTACATGCAATTCTTTAAGCTTAACCTTTGCAAACATGTGTAGGCAGGTGAACTCACAAACAAATATAATGCTTTAATTCAAAAATTATCCTTGATGGGCATGCATGCTGCTATGCTAGAGTGGAGCTAGCTATGTTATATGGACACTTGCAAGAATTTGAAGGCAGTCATGTGTGTCAAGGAGATTTTATAAAATGTCAAGGAAATGTTATAACATTTTACCAGAACGAAATATGAATCATGCTAATTCGTCACCAGAAGAGTCATCCTTATCTTCAAAACTACAAAAACACATCACCACAAGCAAACAACAATGTTAGTATATCATAAAAAACAAAAGGAATGAGCAAAATTTAACATTAAACAATGAACATCTTACATTTCGCATGAGTTATCTTCATCACGAATCCAAGTATGTGTACAAACTAGTGCTTCAACAGTTTTAGGAGTGGTTGAACATCGATAATCATTAATGATTCTTCCAACTGTACTGAATGAAGACTCAGATGCAACCATGGATATGAGGATTGCCAATATATCTCGAGCCATTTTGGATAAAACTTTATATTTACTTTCATTTACCTTCCACCAATTTAATATATAGAACTTTTCATTAGGCCAAGGTCATTCTATTGGATCAGTTAAATATGCTTTCATGGATCAGTTAAATATGCTTTCAGATCTGTATGAGGTACTTGAGGAGATACAGAACTCATGTAATATGTGAAGAAGACATCTCTTGAAAAAGCTGAAGGTCTCTCTTCTTCAAATTCCACATTGGGGTTGTTTGCATTTTCATTTTCTTCATTATTTGTTGCATACACATTTTTGTATTCAGCATACAATTCATGAAGACTTCTCTCTACTTTTCCATATTGTACCATTGCATTATGTTCATTTAAATTCTCAAGTACATACTTCAAACATCCCAATTCGGACATGGAATCTAAGACAAATGCAATTGCAAAGAGGATATTGTAGTCATTTTTCCAATACTTGTCAAATTTTTCTTGCATTTTGACGGCTTTATGATCTTATATACATTGTCTGCCACACTATGTGTATGCAAATGGGTGCGTACCTTCTGTATTTCTTCAAAAACCACATTAGCTGTTACATTTCTGGTAGTGGAGAAGATATTTGTAATATTATAGAATAACTTCAAAAATTGGCACAAGGTAGTTGCATAAGACCATTCATCCTCAGAAGGTAAATTTATATAATTGGGATCCACAGAAGCCAAATGTTGAAATGCATCTTTGTAGAAAAATGCATCTCTCAACATGATATATGTAGAGTTCCATCGAGTTGGAACATCATATTATACCAATCAAGCCCACTGTTCTTATACAATCCTTAAAGGAATGTAACCGCTTTGGTGATTCCTTTACATATTTGACACTTTCACGAACTTTTGAAATTGTATCATGCAGATCCTGCATACCATCTTGAACCATAAGATTTAGAATATGCGCACCACAGTGAATATGCAAATGTTGCCCTTGCATTGGAATAAAATGTCTTCTTCATAAGTTCATTTTCAATGTAGTTATTGCACTATCATTTGTCAAACAATTGTCAGCAGTAATAGAAAATAACTTTGATTGAATGTTCCATTTAGAAATGCAATCTAATAAAGCCTCACACAAACTATTTGCATTATGTGGTGGAGGTACATATACAAAACTGAACATATGAGCATGCAACTTCCAATACCTATCAACATATTGCAGGTTTATCCATTTACCTGCACGGGTCCCCCTCAAATCTTGACCGATAATAATAAAAATGCCCCAGTGTAATTGTCATGTTTAAAAACTCGAAAAAATCTATATTGAATGGTAGATTGGATGTGAAAACATAAATATTTGACATTGATTGGAAAATGAATAGAAGAAGACTAGACATAGAATTTCTTGAGGTGAAGGACATTAATAGGATCGACAAGTTCCACTCCATCAGCATGAATCTGTCGGTATGAATTATGGGGCAAGGCTTCATTAATAACATATGAGCCTTCCCACTTTGGTGCCCACTTACCACGTGGTTGTCCTCTAAGGTATACTATCGATCGTAGAACCAAGTGATTTACTTTGAACTGTCTCTCAATAACTGACTTGGCAAATTGTCTAACCACCCTTTGGCGATAAGCTTCAGCGTGCTTGACCACTTTTTGCCTCTTTTCATCTAGCAAATCAAGTTGCATTAGTCTTTTCTGGTGATATTGATTTAAAGGAAGCTCTATCAGAGAAGCAAACTTCAAAGCGGGTTTCAACACATGTAATGGTAGAACCACTTCTGTTCCATACACTAGCTCTGCTGGAGTAGCATTTGTTGGAGTTCTCATAGTGGTGCGATATGCCCACAAAGCGTTATGCATCTTTTCATGCCAGTCCCTTCCTGTTTCTACTGTTCATTCCAGTATGCGGATCAGAATCTTATTGGTGGCCTCTGCTTGTCCATTACCTTGGGGGTAGTAAGGAGCTGAAAAATGATGCATGATGCGGTATTTACTGCACAACTGTCTCATCTTTTCATTTTTAAAATGAGTCTCATTGTTAGATACTATATCGCGAGGGACTCCAAATCTGCAAAGAAGATGTTTGTGAATGATGGACACTACATTACGTCCTTCCACTGTTCTGAGTGTGACGACTTCTACCCATTTGGTAAAATAGTCTTGTCATTAGAAGCTGTAGGGGATATTTGTTCAACCACGTCAAATGCCCATATTGAAAATGGCCAAGGAGATGTCACCGAATGCAAGTGAGAGGCGGGGGCATGAATGACTGGAGCATGCAGTTGACATTCTTTGCATCTTTTGACGAATTGGTAACAATTTTTTTTGCATAGTAGGCCAATAATATCCTGCTCGAATTATCTGTTTGGTGAGGGTTTGGTAACCAACATGGCCCCCACAGTCTCCTCTATGTGATTCTTCGATGACTTCATTCGCCTCATCTTCATCAAGGCACTGAGAGTATTCAGTACTAAATCCATGTCAGTATAACGCCCCTGCAAGAATAAAATATCTTGCTAACATACGCTGAATTGCTTTATGTTCATTCTTGGATATTCCAGCTGGGAATTCTCTGCTTTCAATGTACCTTTTGATATCATGGTGCCAAGGTGTACTCCCCTCTTGGATATGATGAACATGCGTCGTTGTTTCAAAAGCAGGGCGTTCCAATCTTCCAATCTCAAAAGAACAGATTGCTTCATTGGTTCGAAAGGTGATAGTAGATCCTAAGCTCGCAAGGCCATCCTGAATAGGGTTACCTTATTTCTTTATGTGAGCCAGTTGTACTTCTTCAAACTGACAGATTAAAGAGGTAGAGATCTCTTGATATGACACAAAATTTTCGTTTTTGACTTGCCATTCTCCATTCACTTGGTTTATAATAAGTTGAGAGTCACCGAAGACATGCACCCTTTTCACTTGAAAACTCAATAAAGAACGAAGTCTTTGAATGAGGGCTTCATATTCAGCCATGTTATGGGTACATGAAAAATCGAACTTCAAAGAATATGAGATCATTTCATCTTTTGGAGTGATAAGTAGGATGCCTATGCCTTCTCCCATCATGTTTCTGGATCCGTCAAAGTACATCTTTCATATTGGAACTGCTTCCAATCTTAATACGTGTTCGTTTGCAAACTCATCATTCATTCTGATTTCCTCATATTGGGGAAAGTCTGCTAACTGATCCGCAATTTCTTGTCATTTGATTGTCTTTTGGGACACATATTCAAAATCATATTGCATCAGTAGAACTTGCCACTTAACGAAGCGTCCATTAAGAAAGGGCTGTTCTAAGATGTACTTAAGAGGATTTAACTTGGAGAGTATCTTGACCTCACAAGCTAACAAATAATGTCTCAGCTTCTGACACATCCAAACCAATGCTAGACAAGTTTTCTCTATTGGAGAGTACTCCTTCTCATACTGGACAAAAGTTTTGCTAATGTAATAAATTACATGCTCAATGCGACATCCTTCCTTATATTGTGCCAAAAAGCCACCACATGCTGACTCATTTACTGTAATATAAAGCAGCAATGGTCTACCCAGCACCAGGGGTCTTAGAATTGGCAGATTTAGAAGGTATTTCTTGATCTTTTCAAATGACTATTGGCATTCAAAACCCCATTCAAACTTGGCACCTTTCCACAACAACTGGTTGAACGGTTCGCATCTCATGGCTATATTGAAAATGAATCGTCTGATAGACTGGATTCGCCCTTAAAAACTTCACAGTTCCCTAATACTGGTAGGTGGTGGCATATCCATGATTGCTTTAGCTTTGGTGAGATCCATCTCGATCCCCTTTTTACTGACCATGGAACCCAAAAGTTTAACTGATTCAACTCTAAATACACATTTTTGAGGATTCAAATGAAACTTGTACTGTAAGAACCTCTCGAACACCTGGGCGAGAGTTTCAATGTGGTCTTCCCTCACTTTAGATTTAATCAATATGTCATCAATATATGCATCCACGATTTTGTGCATCTGATCATGGAAGATAGCGGCCATGGCTCTTTGATAAGTTGCTCCTGCGTTTTTCAACCCACATGGCATTACCGTATAATAGAAAGTGCCCTAGGGTGTAGTAAAAGTGGTCTTAGATTGATCATTGACTGCTAATTTGATTTGGTTATAGCCCGAATATCCATCCATAAAAGAGAACATTGCATGTCCTGTGGTACTATCAACCAATCGATCGATGTTTGGAAGTGGATAATCATCTTTTGGCGTGGCTTTGTGCAGGTCTCGAAAGTCGATGCATAATCTGACTTTGTCATTTTTCTTGGGGACAACCACGATATTAGCCAACCACCCTGGGTAATCGATGACACAAATGAATTTTGCCCTTAGTATGTCTTCTAATCCATCTTTTACAGGCTCTTCTAGTCGAGGATCAAGCTTGCACAACTTTTGTTTAACTGTCTTACAACTAGAATTTAAGGGCAAATGGTGTTCAACCAACTGGGGGTCTAAGCCTGACATATCTTCATAAGTACAAGCAAAAGCTTTTTGGTTGCTTATAAGAAAGTCTACCAATCTTTTTTTCTCGTTTACTGACAAACTGGTACCAATTTGACGGATTTTAGGATTCTCGTCAGTTTCAATATTAATCTCTTCGATTGGATCATTAACCAATGATGATGGATGTTCTTGTTTCTGAATCTGAGTAAATTCCATTAACTCTGACTCGGGTATTATCATAGATTCTATTTCACCGACTGCTTGTTTGACAAATCCTTTGTTGGGGCACTTCCGAGGAAAAAGAGGAAATTGAGACATGTAGAATTATGACATTCTGTAAAGAGGAGGATAAAGAGAAAATTGAACAAAATTAAAATTAATAACAAAGATTACTTTGTATTGCATATCGAAACGAAGTTCTTAGTTTATAGAGGGGGGTCCTCTCATAAGACCAGACAAAAAGAAGTTCAAGTTTACAAAATTCGTGGGAGGATTTGAAACAAAGGTGAACACTATCAGCCCGCAAGATCTTCTTCAAATTTCTTCATGGTATCCCAGTCCCATGGTATTCATTTGAAAATGGATACTGATCGGCTGCAAGATGTCATCTTCATTTTTCCCGAGGTCACTGAACGGACGATAACCACCTTTGAGAGGTAACTGAAATTCCTTAGGGTTTTTCATGAAATGAACATATAAGGGATATTTTTGATAACTTGCACGATTGCTTGAAATAGTATGGGCACTCTCAGATGATTCGCCTATCTCCATGCTCTGCATCCATTCTTCCAAAGGTCCGTCCTTTGTTGTTCTTATGCTCGGTACATCTGCCGGATCAGTTGGCCTAGGGATCATGGGTTGCACCAACCTTTCGACCGGATCCTCAACACATACAGTGATGATTGGTGGACCAAAATTTCATTTGAGGCATTGATGAAGAGTGGATGGAATCCTTCGTACTTGGTAGATCCAAGGTCACCCCAAGAGCAAGTTATATGATGGTGGTACATCCACTACATGGAATACAATGCGATGACTAGTGTTTTCAATGATCACGTTCCTGTCAATGGTACCTTTGCTGCTCATGCCTTGACCATCATATCCGTAGATCTTGATATCATCAGAGTGGTATTTGTCTTCACGAAACCCCAAAGCTTTGGCCGTAAGATCAGGACAAATATTTAAGCCGCTTCCTCCATCGATCAATACATGTGGCACAATCATCCCACTGACCTGGACGACAATGTAAAGAGCCTCTTCATGATAATAACCCCATTTTGAGAGATCCTTCTCTGAAAAAGTAACCGACTGGTCCTTAAAGGGGAGAATCCAATCTCCCTCAACCATACGCTCTACCAAGGGGAGAACTTCACCCAAGTAGCCTGGGTCTTCGCCCAAAGAGTCATCTGATGATTCATCATTGCCACCTCGTAGGATGAAAGTCTTTGGGATTATTGGAAGTTTTTTTGGTGAACTTTCCACCTTGCTACTCATCATAACAATAAAATCCAGAGGTTTCTCACCTTGATCTGTCATCATGACTTTATGTAAACTGCTTTCATCACAAGGTCGAATGTGCTCCTATGGATGATATGGAAGTGGAGTGTTTGTGGTGATCATGGCCACTGCCGTCTTCCCATGGTCAGGAAATGGATTCCTCAACACCTCAAGGATGCTATGATCACCAATCTGGAGATCCTTGTTGACGAAGTCCTGGATAATATTTTTGTGGACAAAACAATCCTCAGTATCTTGACCAGGGGCCCGATGAAACTTACATAGTTTTTCTTTATTTCCTCCCATCATTTTCAAAGGCTCTGACATTTTTGGCAAGACGATGGTTCCCTTGGCAAGGAGATATTCTAGGATCTTCTCAAGGAACTGACTGAGAGGCGTGAATTTTCAGTTGTAACTCCAACGTGGGTGTTTATTTTTTCTTTCGTCATTGCCTTTGGGAAACTGCGTGTTCTTCTTGAGACTGACTTCTTTATCATGCTTATAACTATTGCCATTGTCCTTTCGAATGCCGGCATTAGCTATAAAGTGTACAGGCAATTGTATTCTTCCTCCTTTCTTACCCTCTTCCTTGTACTTAGAAGCAATGATTCCATCAAAATTTCCCTCCTCAATTCCTTCCTCTATTGAATTTGCTTGTTCAATCAACTCAGCAAAGGTTTTGATCAAGGCGTTGCGGATGAGAATTTTTAAGAGTTGGGCAAGATTCTTCCTTATGAGTGACAAAGCTTGTGTTTTAGAAATGGGCTCCTTCATTTTGTTACATTGAATTCTCTATTTTTTGATGAATTCTCGAGCCTTTTCTCTTTGTTTCTGACGGAGACTGCAAATGGTACTGAGGATTGGAGTCATGAGAGCATTCTGCTCGAATCTTTCGACAAACATGTTAATCAACTTGTCAAATTCCTTGAGTTCGACTGAGTTGACATTTTCTTTGTACCACTATGCAGTGATGCCTTTAAGACTTTTTGGGAAATAGCGAAACAAAGCTCTGTTATTTGTCCAAATTTTGTAGCAATCGTTGAAGAAGGTTGAAAGATGAACATGCGGGCAGGTGGTTCCATCATATCTGACGAACTCCCTGGATAAGCATTTCACGTCCTCGTTTCCTTCAATACCAAGGTAATAATCTTCGCATGAATATGAGCGTTTTCCTTTCCCCCTCAGTTCGAGATTATTCATCATTTTGTCCATTTCATAGAAACTGCACTTAGTTGGACTTTCATTATCACTTGACTCGATTAATTCTGGCTTTGCCTTTTTCTTTTTGCCCTTGATCTGCTTTACTTTCTCTACCGAACTTTCACTGTCTGAGCTACTGTTAGGGATCTATCTCCTTTTCTTTTTGCCCTTTTTGGTGGGCTTTCTCTTTCTTTTGGGTGTCTCTTCTGAACTTTCATTGGTGATAGGGTTAAGTGAGCTACTTTCCGTTATAATTTCTTTTCCCTTCTTCCTTTTCTTTGTTGTCTTTTTCTTCTTGAGAGAAAGCAACATGAGTTTTTATTCCTTGCTAGTTGTTGAATCTGAGCCCATATCATATTCATCCCGATCTGTAGGAGAAGATTTGTTGTTTTTCTCATTCTCTTCTGCTTGGTAGCTTTTTCATTTTCTGGTTCTAGAGCAATCATCAAGGCCTTTTGTTCTTCTTGTTCCCTCAAGAATCGCTCCATGAACAACCGAAACATATGATAGCCTTCTGGCTCAATTGCTGGGAGACCAAGTGTTTCTGGCCTAAGCTCAGAAGATGAAGCCTCGTTCTGAGGAACCTGTTTAGCTTGCGATTTGGTTTCAACCATCTTGTGGACTTTCAAGTATTCACCTTGTGAGACATGAAAATGAAGAGTCATTGAAAGGAAATGATGACAAAATGAAGGTTCATATTGCACTAAGAGTTTTTAAAAGTTACAGCGAAAGAAAACACTAACAAAGATGACAACAATTGAAGATGAAATAAGGAGTACAAAGTTGACAACATAAACTTTAAGGAAGTATGGATGGTGGTCAGTTGGCATCCCACCACTCGGCATATTCCTTCTTCACCACTTGGCTTGTGAACCAAGTATATGATATCTGTGTCTTCTATTCTTGTCGAGTTACTGCAAACAATGCCGCCCATTGAGGAGAACTAAGGTCGAATTCGGGAATAGCTCCGATTAGTGCATGCAAGGAAACCATCTTTTGTCTCTGAGAGAACTGTCTCATGCATCTATCAGCACAATAATAAACTATGAAATAAGAGCCCAAGAGTGTGGTACGTTCATGATAATGATGAGTGTATCGAGGTGGGCTCTGACGATGGTCACAATAGTCCCAAATGATCTCATCTCCATCTAAGTGCTCAATCAAACGGCGGTATTGTTCTAAGACTGTCAATGTTCCATCACTATTCCTGAATAGACTGGCTTGGCGTCCCACATGCTTGAGGAACCACAATTGCAGAGTATATGTGCATCCTTCTATGAAGTCGGTATCTTCAATAGTGAAGCGGGTGTGTCCGCAGTAGAGAAAGGCTAAGGCTGTCATTGCTACTGACAAGTGTCGGGTACCACTATGTCTCCATATCCAAAAAAGTTGGGCAATACAGACATCTAAGAAGTCACTTCCATTGGTGAAAAGGGTCACTCCTACTGTGCAGAGCATCACACAATGTTTAATTCTCCTTATGGCTTTTCGAGGTAGGGTAGAAGGTTCAACATAGGCTCCAAATTTTTCATACAAAATTTTTCAAGTTGATACTTTAGCACAAATGGTTTTCTACTAGGGGCCAAGTTTTTCTTCCAGTATGGCCTATAAGGTCATTTGAATTAACCTTAGTCGGGTTCGTGAGACATTGTTTCTCTAACGGTTCATTTGGTCACAGGTTGGGGTAGGAAGGTCTAGTATTTCAGCAAATTCATCTAGTAATATTGTCATTTCTTCCCATGGAATCCAAAAGGAGGAGGTCCTTGGGTTCCAACGCTCGGTGATTGCATGTACAAAATTTCCATCATCTGACTGCATTCCTCCGGCTGCCACTGTCTCTAGCCCACATTCTTCAAAGCATGAAGGAAACATCCAAGAGAGAAATGTAGGTGGATCGTTTGGGACCTTCCCCAAAGGTTTAGAATTAAGAGAAATGTAGGTGGATCGTTTGGGACCTTCCCCAAAGAGAATGTGGTCATAAGGGAAGGTGACACCACGTTGGAAAGAATGCATCTTGAATGATGACTCTAAAAGACAAAGATTTGAATTAGTGAAAAAGATTGACTAGGTTGACAAAGACAATATGAAATAGAGGTACATAATGAGGTTGAAAAACATCATACTAGGTTTTATGCACATCCATATGTCATTTGAAATAATTTTTTTTTTAAAAGATTGGTATAGGGACCTGATTGAGATAATTTTATGTCATGAGAGTCCAATGTCAAGTTATGCTTATATACCTTAGCCAAATAGCTTAGTACAAGCATAGATACTTCCTTAAGCAACTAAGGGTAGGGTTCATCAACTTCTTCTTAATCACTCGTCGATATATCACAAAGTACTACTCATAGTACTAACGAGGGGGCTTTTCCGCCCAAGGTGTGGTCTAGCTGTAAGACTTAGTCTTGTGCTACCGCCAAAGGCCAAGCTCGGCAACATGCTGATCAGGACAAATAAGTATAAGAAATTTTGAAATAAGAGAAATCATGTATAATGAGTTGTCTCAAATGAAATGTTCCCTAGAATAATGATTAAAATAAATAGAAGAGCAAACATTGTTTTCAAACAACTCTTAAATTGAAGAGGATTGTATTTGATACTAGATCTAAGTGAACATGATTGATCATTTTCAATTGGTCTTATGTGCAAGGAAGCAAACACAATCACCAAGTAATGCAACAAAGTGCCAATGGAGTCAAGGTCAAAATAGAGGACATGTTTTATCATTGGCAATATATGAGATGTTCAAGTTAGTAAAATGCACCAATTATAACCATAGTCAAACGATGATGGGTCCCCAAAATTTTTGGTTTTAGTTTGCTCTAGAAAAATAAGTTTTGTTTTGAAAATAAGAGAAAAAGGGGCTCGCCCATCGGTACGAGGATCGACTATTCCCGGCGCCTTTACCGGGGGTAATCAATCCAATGGCTATATCTATTATTGATGCATTTTATTTTGGCTTAAACAATTTTTTCATTCTATATGCGGTATATAAAAATATGGAAAGTTCGATGTTTCAAACTTTTCAAAAAATTCTTGAAGAATTGCTTGGGAATGTAAAACATTTTGAGGGAAACTAGAGTTTGGAAATCTTTGTAGATATCACTTGGAAAGCTTGGGAAATTACTTTGAAGTCATTTTAGTGTTCTCTTAAAACTTTAAGTAGGCCTGAGATTTTGCTCTAATTCAGTTACCACCTATTTAGAGCTCCATCTCATCTTTCTTAAATTCTATTAGAGATGTGATTGTGTTCATTTGTGATATTGAGTGGAAGTGAATGCATGAATGCATTGATCCTAAGATGAATGAAAGAAAAATAACTCATTCCTACCACAACATTCATCTAAGGCATTCCTACCATAACATACATCTAAGATTTTTGTTTTTAGAGTTATCATATATAAGAAAGAAAAGTTTTTGAAAATGGATTGGGGTTGTAGACCATCAAACATTGGGTCATTACTTGAGTTGTGGTTTTAATGAAGTCGATAAATAAAAATGATCTTAGAGAAAGAAATGTCCAAAAGAATGCAAAAGATAAGATACTTGATCGTGAGAAAATTTAAAGAAGGAGAGAGAGAAAGAGGTCTTGAAGATTACAAAATCAAATATCTAAAAGAAAGAGAGATATGCATTTATATATATATATATATATATATATATATATATATATATATATATATATATATATATATATATATATATATATATATATATATATAAAATTTGTACATGAAGGCATTTGACTTGAAGGGGGAAAAAGATTCTAGAGAGAGAAAGTAGGAGATTCATATATATATATATATATATATATATATATATATATATATATATATATGAATTCATATTGATACAAAAATTTGTAAAATGAAATATGTAAACATAGAGACAGAATGATAAAAATCATTATGTGCACACACATGTATATAACATGTATATACATGTATGTATTCATGAGATTGGACATCAAAGAAATGACTTTAAAATAACCGACTTCAAATTTGATGTAGGTCGGAGGGGAGCTTAGACTCATGCAAGAGCCTAAGCTAAGTCTCCCAAGCCACGTTAGAAGGTTTCTTTTAAAAATGTTTTGGAAAATATGATTTATATAAACATATAATGTTATCACTTTATTGGTTGCAAGGAAATATGTTTCTTCCATCGTTGGGTATGAAAGAAACTCAAACCATACGATAAGGTGCTCATTAGGTTCCTAATGTGATGATAAAAGGAAGCTAACGCAAAATGACATGCAAATGCATATTAACATGTACACTTTCGTAAGGATTTTTCTTCGGGTTGGACAAGCCCCAACCTCAAAATCAACATAAAATGAAGAAATCTCAACCCCAAGCACTCATTCTTACCGTGCATTCATATAGAAATGAAAAACTAAGCAACAAAACATGGATAGTATATAGACGAAATTCAATGAAGGAAAGCGAGAGAGAGAGAGAGAGAGAGAGAAAGAGAAAGAGAGAGGGAGCAAGATGGAGGTAGAGAAAGAAAAAACATAATGTAAAGAGAGATAGAACATGAGGTAACTATGAAATGATATACCATTTCATCTTTCCATGCTCCCGGTGCACTCGAGCATAACCTCTTGACTCTAAAATAGAGATTGAGTGCTATCTCCTTTGGCCATGGGGAGATGAAGGTGAGAAGAAAATGAAGACAATGTCATATTTAATAGAAAATATGATTTAAGCATGAAATGAAAGATCCTCTCATCTTTCTATGCTCCTGGTGCACTCAAGCATAGCCTTTTGTCTCTAAAATAGAGATTGAGTGCCATCTCCTTTGACCATGGGGAGATGAAGATGAGAAGAAAATGAGTTGAGTGCCATCTCCTTCTGAGATAGTAGCATATTGTTACAATTGTCAAACAAACACTTAATGGCACCATCTAAGAGAGACGGGTTCCTCTAGTATCCCGGTAGGAGCCTGGGGGAGGTTGAGTTGTGTGCACAATTCAGGGCAAGCAACAAGTTTGCACCAAAGGGGGTTGGAGCAGTTTTGAATTTTTTTATTAAGTAATGCCCATTTATGACTTTCGCACTTTTTTTTACAAACAAGTGTTTTGGTCTTTGCACACTATTGTGCACAGCGAAGCTGTTTATATGCACCACAAACTTTTTGTGTGCCAGTACGCTTACCAAGCGAAAAACTTTTGAAACTAAAAAGAATTTTTGTAGGGACAAAAAAATAAAAAAGAAAAGTTAAAAGATTAAAAAATATTTCTTTTTAAATAATTCTCAAAATACTTCAACTCTATCTTGGCGGTCCTCATCACTAGCTAAGCCGTCCGGTAGGGTCACCATCTGGATTCTTCCAACATAGTCGCTGCAAAAGTTTTCGGGCAGCTCTGCCATCATATGTCTGCCTAGATGATGTGAGAGCTCCATTTGAGGAGCAACGTGGAGTTGGGCACCAAAAGGGATAACTAAAGCATGTGGAATGACCATGCTTTGGGGATTCTCGTTCAAGTTGTTCCTTATGCGAGAAAGATTTCCGATCAGTTCTCCTCTTCCAAGTAGTTGCTTCTGCAACAGAGCCTGTTCTCTCTCTCTCTCTCTCTCTTGCGGCTGTCCTCGCAACCCCGCCTACCTACCCCTTCCCCATGTTAGCCCTACCCCCACCCACTTCCCTTGTGTCGACACTTTTTCCCCTACCCTGCATCATCATTCTGCGTCCACCACTACCCGCCCCCCCTCTCTCGCCTGCTTGGTTGCCTGGTCCCACCACTAGACCAACTGTTTGTCCCCTCCTACCTGACAGGTTGCCGCCTGTTCCTCCCTTGTTAGATGTTGAGCTAGGCATCTCCCTTCCGGATGTGCTAGCCGCTCTTATGGTCTCTCTCCCGCAGGAGCAACTTGATATCCTGTGTGCTTCTTTGGATGCCACTGTTGCGCCGCCCTCCCACTCCAGCCTAGCCAGGTTGCGGTGGGAATTGCGTAGGTTTGGGGCTTCCGCAACCTCCTTCCTACCTCCCGGTGCTGCTAGGACGGCCAGGCGTACGTCGCTTCGCGTGGTTTCCCTATGAGGGTTGCGTGTTGGAATGTGCGGGGCCTGAGTGCCCATTATCGGCATAGATATCTCTCTTCTTGGGTCCGATAGCATGGACCTTCAGTGCTTATCGTGCTTGATTTGTACTCTGATGTGTCAGCCGTCTTTTGGGTTCGTATCGGCTAATGGGGCGGCTGGTGGCATCCTTCTCGCTTGGTCTTCGCCTCTTACAGGGGTTGTTGTGCATGTTGGTAGGTACTCGATCTCAGCTTCTCTCAATGGTCTCTGGTCCAATGGCCCGATCTTAGTTACTGCAATATATGGCCCTTGCGTTGGGGCTTTGCGCGGCCATCTGTGGGCTGAGCTGCATCATGCTCGTCAGCTTGCATCTTCGCCTTGGCTTTTGGTAGGGGACTTCAATTGCTTGCTTAGCCCTGCTGACTCTTCCTTCCCTGTCACTTCTGGTCCGTCTGTGTCTGCTTTTTGCTTGTTCATTGAAGAGTTTGGTCTCCTTGACGTGCCTCTGAGTAATGGTAAGTTTACTTGGTCCAACAATAGGAATCCTCCCATTTTTCGTAGGTTGGACAGTGTTTTCCTCTCGCCTGAGATGTTCTCTTCTTTTCCTTTGTCCTCCTTGGTTCTAGGACCGAGACACTTGTCTGATCATGACCTGCTGCTCCTCTCCCTTCTTCGGGGTAGGGCTGTTACCATGCGCGCCAGGTTCCGTTTTGAGCTTTGGTGGCTTCGTGGTGATTCCTTTGTGGCTGTCGTCCCTAAATGGTCGGCTCGCATTGTCTATGCTAGGTGGGCTGCCTTCAGGCTCTAACGGAAGTTGCATTCCATCAGGAGGGAGGTCCTCGCTTGGAAACACATTTTCTGGAGCGACAAATTCTCTGAGGTGAGCATTTGGGATGAGGAGATCCTATCCATCCAGTCTTCTGACAATATTTCTACGGATCAGTTTTCCCGTCTCCTTTGCCTTCAGTGTCTTACTCAGGAGTGGCACATTAGATAATCCATCTATTGGCAGCAGCGTTCTAGGTTGGGTTGGCTTTCGTATAGACTAGAACTTTAGATTCTTCCACTTGGCCGCGTCTCAAAGGCGCTGTCAGATGTTGCTCCAGTCCATAGTTATTGGACACAGGGTTTTTCTTGGTGATGACATTCTCCCGGCTTTGACCGCTCATTTTTTAGATTTCTACTCTAAGCCCCTTCGCTTCCGTGCCCCGTTGCCGGATTTTCACCTCTCCCCCCTCTCTATCTCGTGCGCGATCACTCTTGAGCGGCCTTTCCGGCACCAAGAGATCAAGAACGCTGTCTAGGCCCTTCGCTCTGGTAAGGAGCCTGGCATTGATGGTTTTCCTATTGAATTTTTTCGCACCTTTTGGGAGGCTTATAGCGCCGATGTGTTTGAGTTTTGAGATGAATTTTCATTCAACTCTGTCTTCCTTAAAGAATTTAATCAAGTCACTTGTGTCTTGGTGCCTAAACATTCTAACCCTACGGACGTCACTCACTTTTGCCCGATCTCCATCTTAGGCACTCCTTACAAGATTATTGCTAAGTTGCTTTCCTTATGGCATGTACCTGTTTTGCCGTCTATCATTAACCCCTTCCAGGTTGCCTTTATCAAGAGTCGCTGTTTGCAGGACGCTGTAGTTCTCGCCAATGAGGTTGTTCATTCCTTATACTGACTGCGTCTTCCTTTCTTCATCCTTAAGTTGGACATCTGTAACGCTTTTGATTCAGTCAGTTGAGAGTTTCTTTCTGACCTCCTCATGCACCTTGCTTTTAGTCCGTCGTTTAGGCAGTAGATCCTTCCACTTGTCACTGGGGCCCAGCTAGCGGTCTCCTTCAATGGGTTGTGTGGCGATTTCTTTTGTCCAGGTCGTGGCCTCCGTCAGGGTTGTCCGTTATCGCCGTTGCACTTCAACTTAATTGCTGAATGCTTTTCAGGTTTATTCCGTCACGCTGAAGTCGTAGGCTTCCTCACTCCGCACTCACTGCCCCACTTACAGGCCCTCTCCCCCCTTCAACTTAATTGCTGAATTGCTGTTTGGCATTGCTTCCCGCCAATAGATTGTGAGAACTTGGCTTATCCTTCGAGTTTTCGAGCTCATCTCAGGTCTTTCTATTAATTCTTCTAAGTGTCACCTTTCTCTCATTCACGCAGATCCCGCCACGGTGCTTCTTGCGGAAGCTTGCTTTGGGTGCAAGGCTACTGGCCTGCCTATGGAATACTTGGGTCTTCAGATTATGTTGTCGCCTCCTGCACCCTCCTTTTGGGAAGGTGTGGAGCAGAAGCTCGTTGATTGCCTCAAGTGTTGGCAGGGAAGACTGCTTTCTCTCCCGGGTCATATTACTCTTACTAAGCACTTTCATGCGTCTGTTCCCCTCCATGCTCTGGCAGTCTTTCGACCTCCGGTGGCAGTTCTGAAAAGGTTTGACAAGATCATTCGTAAATTTATCTGGGATGGTGATCGGCCTTCAGATCACCTTGCACATTGGGATGTGGTTGTCCTTCCGCGTCTTCTTGGGGGTGCTGGGATTACCAACCTTAGTAAGGCTTGTGAGTCTTATTTGTGTTCTTGGTGGTGGTGTTTGGCAACTGAGCACTCTCTCATCACCTTGTTCTTTTGCTCCAAATTTGACCTGCCTCTCCCTAGTGTTTGGAGTACTTCCATCTCTCACACCTCTCCCTCCCACTTTTGGTGCGACCTGCTTTCTGCCCTTCCTCTCTTCCTCCGCCTTGCTGATCTCTCATCGTTCGCATGTTAACGCACAATCTGCTGATCGTTACAGCTGCCCACCGGATGAAGGAAATTGTGGAGATCATGCCAGCTCAACGAATGAAGAAAATCATGAAGATCATAACAAATCCAACAAAAAGGCAACTATACCCATTAGATTTGAAGTGATCAATCAAGAAAGAACACCTCACAAGGTAGGGAATCTTGGCAAGAAAAGTGGCAACGTATCCTCATCAAAAGAGAAAGAAAGGATTATAGAAACTAGAAAATCAAGGAAGGATTGTTTGAATTTTAAACAAATCTGTAACAATCCCTCCAAGAATCGTGTATAAATTCTCTCATCAAGGGAACCTCACATCCATTGCCTAGTTGGTGTGAGAGATAGTGGATGTAGGATTTTTTAATCCGAACCACTTAAAATCTTAGTCTTGCATTTTTTCTTTCATGGTATCAGAGCCATCTTTGTGAGGATTATCGATTTCTCCATGGCTTCCAGCGCATCCTCTTCGACCGGATCATCCTCTTCGTTCGTCATGGCAACTAAGTATCCATATCCTTCAACGGTTAATGTTGCAAATTTTGTCTCTATCAAACTCTCTCACAAGAATTACTTGCTTTGGAAAACCCAAATGCTTGGACTCATTGAAAGCCAAGAAACGATGGGTTTTATAGAGGGACAAATCTCCAAACCGACCTCCACCATTGAAATTGTTGAAAATGATGATGCCCGTTCTATCCCAAATCCAGAATTTCTTGCCTGGAAAAAATCAGACCGACTCCTTAGAGGGTGGATCACTGGATCACTCTTTGAAGAAGTGCTAGGTCTTGTGGTCGGACTCCAAATCTCTTCTGAAGTTTGGAATGCTCTTATAAAGGTCTTTGCTAGAGAATCTAAAGACCGAGAATTTCTGTTAAACAGAAAATTGCAGACATTTCAAAAGCAAGATAAAACTGTTACTGAGTATATAACAAGTTTCAAAACCATATGTGATGAGTTGGCAGCCATTGGGAAACCTCTGTCAGATCAAGACAAAGTTTATTGGCTCATAAATGGGCTTGGATCAAGTAATGAATCGTTTATGACATCGATACTTCGACCTCCTATTCCTGCATATATTGATGTTGTCTCTCTGCTTGAAAGCCACGACAACATGAAAAACATCCATGGGTTTCAACTCAATCTTAATGCTGCGTTCATAAGCTAGCAAGTTCCGGTTCAACCCTCCTACTCTCACAATTACAGAGGACGTGATCATTATGCCAGAAAAAACAGCAACCCTCACTTCAACTCACGAGGACGTGGATTTCCACCCGCTTCTCAATCTCATCCCACCAATACTCCAGCCAACACTGGGCGAAATACCACCCAGTCTTCAGTGAAAGCAGCATGTCAAATTTGTGGGTTGAGTAATCACACGACATTCAAATGCTACCACAGATTCAATCAGGCGTATCAGCCCAAAGATCTTCCAAAATTTTTTTCTACCGTTCAAGTTGCTGATCCTAATAATGCAGACTGGTATCCGGACGCTGGCGCAACTTCTCATGTTACAGATGATCCAGGTACACTCAAACATCTGATTAAATACCATGGAACTGATTCAGTTATGGTTGGAAACAGGCAGCATTTACCGATAACTCATATTGCATCTACTAATCTTGATCTTGGAAATACGACTCTTCCTCTTGATAATGTGCTGGTTGTTCCTACGATAAAGAAAAACCTTATTTCCGTAAGTCAGCTTACATCTTCTATGCCTTATGTCTTTGAGATTACATCTGATTCATTTGTGATTAAGGATAAGGAAACCAATCAGACGATTGCCAAGGGAGCTAGAGAGGGAGATTTATATGTGCTCAAGACCAGACCGAAGGTAGTATTCTTTTTTGATCGTTTCAGGACAGCAACTTCAGAGATTTGGCACAGTCAGCTCGGGCATCCATTAGCTATGATCATTGATTTTTTGTCATCCAAGGGTAGAATAAATTTAGCAGCAAAAGCATCTATGTTTTCTATTTGTCAAAGTTGTCTATTGGAAAAAGCAACACGTTTGCCTTTTCTTCCATTAGAGGATGAATATTATGAACCTTTTGAAAAAATTCATTGTGATCTCTAGGGACAAGCATCGATTGATTCATGTCAAAAATTTCGATATTATGCTCTCTTTGTTGATCACCATTCTCGATACTCTTGGATCTATCCATTAAAATCTAAGTCTAATTTTTTTGCAAAGTTTATGGAATTTTATAAGATGGTGAGTACGCAATTTGGAAAATCTGTAAAAAATTTTCAAAGTGATGAAGGTGGTGAATTTAATAGCAATGCATTTCTCTCTTATTTAAGAGAATGGGGAATAAAACATCTCAAGGCGTGTCCAAAAACACCTGAACAGAATGGGTTGGTGGAGCGGAAACACAGGTCAGTTACTGAACTTGGATTAACTCTACTGTTTCATAGTAATGTACCAGCAAAACATTGGGTGGAAGCCATTTCTACAGCTGTTTGGCTCATAAATCGGTTGTCGACGTCCACGCTCCAAATGCTAAGTCCATATGACAGCTTATTTCATAAACCTCCTGGCTATTCTTGCCTAAGGACTTTTGGGTGCAGATGTTTTCCCTACATCAAGAGCTACAACAAACACAAATTTGAACCCAAATCTTTACCATGTGTCTTCATAGGGTATAGTGACCAACACAAAGGTTATCGCTGCCTTTATCCATTGACAAATCGGGTGGACATTTCAAGACACGTGGTGTTTGATGAAAAATGCTTTCATTTCAATCAAGGTTTGGCTAGCACACAACTGAATTACAACTTTGCTCATGATCTAGTGTCTTTCTCTCCCGTCACCACACAACCTAACCAGCCTGCTCTCATTGAAGTGAACCCTCATGATGTTGCGAAACTTCAAAATAGTGAACTAGAACCTCCCCTTTGTGCTCCTACTCTACCACCACCAGCCATGTCTCCCTTACCTTTATCACCACCAGAGTCGCCAGCCCTTAACTCACCATCGCCGCCTAGCTCACCAACCCTTCATTCACCATTGCCACATAGCTCACCTTCTCCAATCCCATCAAATGCCTTACCCAATACCCTTACTAGACCGTCTCATCCTATGGTCACACGTTCTTAATATGGTATTGTCAAACCCAATCCCAAATACATATTAACTACCCTTGCTCCTACCGAACCCAGACATTTCTCCATTACTCTTAAACATCCCGGTTATAGGCAAGCTATGGAGGATGAAATGGCAGTTTTGATTGCAAATGACACATGGACCTTGGTACCTCACGATCCCTCCATGCATATTATTGGCAGCCGATGGGTTTACAAAACCAAATTGAATAGTGACAGCCACATTGATAGAGTTAAGGCAAGGCTGGTAGCACAGGGTTATACTCAAATTGAAGGCATGGATTTCCTTGAAACCTTTTCACCAGTTGTTAAACCAGCAACTATTCTGATCGTTCTCTCTGTTGCTCTCATTAATAGCTGGCCACTTAAACAACTTGATATCAAAAATGCATTTTTGAATGGCTATTTGACCGAAACTGTATTTATTGAGCAGCCTCCAGGTTTTCAAGATGATTGGTTTCCACATCATGTTTGCAAATTGAATTGTGCTCTATATGGCCTCAAATAGGCCTCGCGGGCTTGGTATGATCGGTTTGCTCAATTTTTATTCTCTCACAATTTTCAAGTCAGCTCTGCAGATCCATCGTTATTTGTTAGACTCCAATAGTCGACTGTAACTATACTTCTATTATATGTGAATGATATCATTCTCACTGGCAGCAGTCCAACTTTTCTTGCATCCTTTCAAAATGAAGTATATTGTACTTTTGCTATGACTGATCTTGGGGACTTACATTATTTCTTAGGCATTCAAGTTCAACACACTGCTTCCGGCCTATTCCTCAACCAGCAACGCTATGCTATGGACATTCTAGAACATGCTCAGATGCAATCATGTCGATCAACTGTTACCCCAATGGTTACTAATGTTTCCAGCAACAGCACTGTAGAAGAAGAAGCATATCCCAATGCTACATTGTATCGCAGTCTTGTTGGTGCTCTGTAATATCTTACATTTACTCGACCAGACATCACTTATGCTGTTAATTATGTGTCATAGTTTATGCATGTTCCTTCCCTGCGACATTTTCAGTTGTTGAGACGCATTCTTCGCTATATTCAGGGCACTATCTCTCTTGGAATGCAATTTTTTAAGCCCAGCAAATTATCAATTCGAGCTTATTCTGATGCAGATTGGGCCGGATGCCACTCCACTCGTCATTCTACCACAGGCTACTGCACTTTTCTGGGCCCCAATTGTATTTCTTGGGCATCTAAAAAACAACAAAGTGTTGCGAGATCCTCTTGTGAAGCTGAATATCGTGCCCTTGCAACGGCAGAGCAGAGCTAACTTGGATCACATTCATTCTTAGAGATCTTGGACTGTTTCTTTCTCAACCTCCCTTGTTGTTATGTAACCATCTTTCCGCTTTGCAATCCACCATCAAAACGGCCCATCACTCCCGGATGAAGCATATTGAGCTTGATTTTCATTTCGTACGAGAAAAGGTGGCTCTTGGATCATTAGTTACTCAATATATTTTGTCCACTCATCAGCTAGCTGATATGTTTACAAAGCCATTGCCCCATCATCGTTTGATAGCTCTGGGCTACAATCTCAGTCTTCGCTACAATCTACGCTCGAGATTGAAGGGGGATGTTAACGCACAAGCTGCTGACCGTTACAGCTGCCCACTGGATGAAGGAAGTTGTGGAGATCATGCCAGCTCAACGAATGAAGAACATCATGAAGATCATAACAAATCCAACAAAGAGGCAACTATACCCGTTAGATTTGAAGTGATGAATCAAGGAAGAACACCTCACAAGGCAAGGAATCTAGGCAAGAAAAGTGGAAACATATCCTCATCAAAAGAGAAAGAAAGTGGCAACGTATCCTCATCAAAAGAGAAAGAAAGGATTATAGAAACCAGAAAATCAAGGAAGGATTGTTTGAATTTTAAACAAATCTGTAACAATCCCTACAAGAATCGTGTATAAATTCTCTCATCAAGGGAACCTTACATCCATCGCCTAGTTGGTGTGAGAGATAGTGGATGTAGGATTTTTTAATCCGAACCACTTAAAATCTTAGTCTTGCATTTTTTCTTTCAATCTCCATCCTGACCCTTTTCACCTTCCCGTGAATTCACTTTTTCTTCTTGCTACCTGGCCTCCTTTGGTTCTAAAGTGGCATTGCTCTCACCCCGATCCCTTTGGTCCCCTGGCCCTTCTCCTCATGCTATTGCTTTTGTTTGGCATCATCTTGCTGGCCACAACAAAACTTTTAACCACTTGCAGCGCCTTGGCATCAGTTTAGCTAACCAGTGTCCCTTCTGTCTCGTCCTGGCTGAGTCTTGGGTCCACCTTTTTACCTTTTGCCCTTTTTTCTTTAGTATTATTGTCTCTTCCTGGCCTTCCCTTGTTAGTAGCCTTCTGTATCTACCCTTCATTCTTCTTTTTTTCCTCTTCTGTCCTTCTCCCCGCTGGCGGTTTCCTGGGGTCGTGTCTGGAGGTTGTGCTCATTTCAACTTGGTGGTGCATTTGGGAAGAGCGCAACAACAGGGTCTTTAGGGACACCCTCTATTCGTCGGAGTCTGTGGCTCGTCTTGAGTAAGGGGTGTTCATTTTCCTATTCGGCTACGACGTCATCCTTCGTCTGCGGCTGGGTGATTGTACCACTCCGTCTCCCCACTCTCTCTCCACCCCTCTTATTTTGTTTTACTATACATTGTATTGTATATTTTGTCTCCTTGCTTACGTTCTGCGGCTGTTATCGGCTCTTTCTCTCTCTCATATAATTGTGGAAATGCGACGTGTATAATGGGTTTAAAATTTACTAGTAACAGCCAGATCAATTAATAGCAATGTCTGTCTTATAACTAACGGCAAAAGCTTAATGATCAACAAGATTACAAGAATACCTTTTTGTCTTAAGGAAAGTAAAAGACGGTTATAACCTTGAGAAAAAAAGATGACAAAGTGCTTCTTCATATTTGGCATTAATTTTTTAAGAAAAATACCACCAGCTGTGCAGGAAAATTTTAAAAAATCTGTCTCTTTTGGGCTTCTGATGCGGACCCCTCAATGACATTTTTATGTTTCTTCTTTTTTTTTTCATAAAAGAGAGTTGTTTTTCTACAGAAAGCAGGTAGGAACGGGAGAAAAAAAGAAGCTGATTGGATTTCTAATTCCCTCGCAAGAGCTTGTTACTTTTAAGAAATCAATCGGTAGCGGTATACTATGTGAGCATTTCATGAATCTATCCCAAAGATTAGGGCAGACTTATGGTGTGAACAACGTTCTACGACATATCAGTCCCAATGTTTAGGATAAGATTTATAAAACACTCACACTGTGTTCTTAATGCTAAACAGCCCTTTACAGCCAATATATGTAAATGAAAACTAGTTGTATAGCTGACTTAGCCAAGAGGTATGATGGAGCTCAGCCGGTTGAGAGAAATTGTCACAACAAAAAATTCATTGTGAAAAAAATGTAGCACACAGAAGGTGAAAGGTTCACCTTTCAGAAAAGACAGGGATGCCCAAGTGGAGGCCTTGTGAGGAGTCAACCACTGAATTATGATCTGACCCCTAACATTCTCAATCGCAATTCCATTAGAAATTACTGCCGTAAATATGCTCTACCTTTACATACATAATCGTCTATTCTTCTTCCTTATGGATTACAGACAATACTCGTCAAATACCAACCCTACACACAACCTTAATTTTATGTACCGGTCCACCTCATGACAGATGGCCTTCTCAATTCCCTTCTTCAAAGAGTAGAGCAAAAGGCAACTATGGCAACAATTTCTTAGGCATTTTCGTGGTGAACCTCATTGTACTTCTTCTCCAGGGAAAATTAATGCGACTACTAAGTAAATACAGCAGATATGACACTAATTCTTTTCAGTTTCTTTCTTATAAATTTATTATGTAGTTTATATTCCCATGTACCATAAATTGAAGAAGTTTGTTGCTTGCACCAGGACAGATAGAGAGACAAAGGCAAATGGATCAGGCCCCATTACTGCCACTGTATCTACTTGTGCATGACTTCTAGATGTGACTAGAAAAGTCACATGACAAGAGATCACATATGATATTTTTCTTTTCTATTGAAAAGAAGCTGCTATAGACTATATTGGTGCCAATTATAAACGCTATTTGTCTTAGATCTTTTTTTTCTAATCCCTCTTAATGGCCATTGAGGATGAATAGGTGTAGAAACATTTTATTATTATTGTGCTCTGCATATAATCTCCTCAATGGTGCAAACTACAAACTTCATCCACCAATTCCTAGTGTACTCCATGGTGCAAACTGCAAACTTCATGAACTTATTCTGCGATGGCATTTATCCTAAAGAAGAGGCAAAGTGAGGGTCGCGATGAAAATACACAAAAAAAAACAGTCGGAAGTAGGGAAGTCATCATTGCCTTTTACTCTACTCTTTGGGAAAGAAAATTGAGAAGGTTGTCTGATATGAGGAGAAGTATCTGGAAGTTTAGTGGTGGTTGGTGTTTGATGAGTTTTGTCTATAGCAGAACAAAACAAGAATGGAAAGTTGTGTATGTAAAGGTGGAAAATATTTATGGCATAAATTTGTAATCAAATTGCAAATGAGGTAGGTAGAGTTTACAAGGCCCACATTTATAATGGTGGCTTTTGTATCTTTTCTTAAAGGTGAAATCCTTCTCTTTTTTAGCCATCTCAAACAGTTGAGGAGAGTGCTCGGTTAGCTCCAACTACGTACCCCTCTTTGCACATCTATTCCAATTTCTTAGTCTCCTTATGCAAATGTTCGCTCCAACTACCTCAGCAATGCGTGACTGTATTTTCCCTGTCTTATTGGAGTAATTTGACTTCGTGACAGCATATCTATAGCTTGAGGCCGTGAAGAGATGTCAGAGGGATTTGAATGTGAACACCATTCATCTTCTCACCTATGGCTTGTCCTTGAGATAGACCTCTTCATCTACAACTTTAATAGGCAATTCTGAACATTTTTCTTGTTTTTTATAACTTTAAATGTTAATTTTTTGGGTGAGCGGACGGACCCCACCACTAAAATGAGAGGCCGAAACTCCACCCCTCCCATTCTTTCATCTTTTCCTTGGGGTCCAAAGCTGTTTCATGACTTAGGTGGTTCTATGGTGCACTCTTCAACTCAAGTGTTGAGTGTGTCACTGTTTTCAGTCCAAAAGATTAGCACCCACGAGAATTGAACTAAGGACGCATCAACAGCAAGCTACACAACCCAACCAGCTATGCTACACTACTTGAGGCATGTGTAACTTTTAATTCTGAATTTCAAATACTGGTAAATTCATATTTGGTGCTCGTGCCCTTAACCATATGTTTTCAAAAACTCAATTGAAGCAATCACTGATTCATGTTACATATTGTTATATGATATCTTGTTAAAAGTAAGGTGTTGGGTAGGTGAAAAAAACTTGAAGCGGGAAGAAATTATGAATGCAAATCGCCTTTTCTTTTTGGGAAGTGAAGAGAGTCTGTATGGTTTGGTAAACTCTAAACTGTGCCATCTCCATGCATCCATTCATCTACCATGATGATGGATAGCATCATTTTTTGATCGGTTCACAAATCCTTTGTAAGTGATGTCAATTCAATGTCAAAGCTAACTATTAATGATAAAAGAAGGTAAAAATCCTTTTTTCTTTTATTTGAGAATAAAAGTTTAGTGAGGATTTCATTCTAGAAATAAAAGTTCCTGGTTGGGATGCTTAGGGTGTGGAAAAAAAAGGGGTGATATAGATTTTGAGATTAATGTTGTGTTGAAGCAAATCTCTTTTCTTTAATCCTCCATCAGTGGCAAACCTGCCCAAGCCCCAGTGCATTTTGTAGTGATTTTATCATATGAATGGTACAACTTGATGGTTTCTTCAAGTTGATTTTAGAAATAATGTTTTTAAATCATGTTCTTCGCTTGCATATTTGCTTGTGGAGACACAATTTGGCATAGTTGGTAGCTCCTTGAGAAGTTCGCTGTCCATATTCCGGAATTTCAATATTTGAGTTTGAGTTAAAACACTGCCAAGAGGTATATAGAAGACTTTATCTCAAGTTAAATTCAACCTTTGGTAAATTCAATTTAATCAGAATTCAAGTAACTGTATTCAAGCTCTGCCACAGGCTCATACTTATTGTTAATATCCAATTTAGGTCCCGACTAACATAAGATCCACATTTATATGTAATTTGATCGAGTTTTATCATCTCGCAGGCAAATATCAGTCTCTGACACCCATTTGTTCATAAACTGCATACCAAAATTTGAATCTATGTTTGTTTAGTAGATCAAGCTAAATAGTTTCAAAATTAGATCAATGTTTAAATACATTTGATCCATTTACATCCCTACCACTTTTGTATTTTAATCATAACATTCTCAAAAGGGTTCGATGGGGAGAACACTCACTCCCTTTTTTCCTGCCCTAAAGGTCCAGGACTACTTTTGCTGGCATAAAGAGTTGGCATCTATGCCAGTGAAAACCTCTACCAGCTATTGCCGCTAACTGCTTTTGTACATATACCAAACGTGAAAAAAAAAACCCTCAAAATTGCACTTTGCTTTCTGTCATACACTTTCGTAAATATTGGTATCGGCTCCATTCATCCAATTACATATTAGCTTGTATCGCCTTACGCCTGTATCACATTCATTTTTCTTCAACTGGAGAAAGAATGTTTTCAGGAGTAAGCGAATCTCAAACTCAGTGATATGTCCTTAGAAATTAAAACAACTGTCATTAATAGTCGGCCTGCACAGTTAGAGGACTGCCTAGGACTTCTGTAGTCGGGTAAAGGAAAAGGTTATGTACAACCAAATAGCAGGAATTTAGTGTAACTTTCAAATTGGTACCTAGTTTCGAGGTCAACATATGGAAAGAAAAAGAAAATAATTGAATGCACATGGAAGAAACCAATGAATCAACAAGCCAAGGAAAGAACGAAAGAAAAGAAAAATCCTTCTCTTGGGGCCAAAGTGTGAGGATCCGTTGTGGCTGAGTGACATTACGCGCCATTCTAGTCCTACTATTTCCTTTGAAGAAATATATGAAGTCCCATCTTACAATTTTAATCCTCCATGCATCTGTTTCTGCCACATTTTTATCAGCAGTCGGTACTACATGCATATAAAATATATGTTGTATACAGCTGAAAGTATAATACCTCATCCATATATACTTGTGGAATATTTAAGGGCATGCTTGGTTACCCCAGCAACGTCCAAGTGCAGGAGTTCTGGTCTGTCAGTTGGATACCCAACCAGAAAAACCGTGTTCATATCACGTTAAATTGAAGAACATTGATCGAGTGGGATGTCGTTCGGCTGCACACATCTGTTCTTCAAACAAGCCCCAAATAACAAAACCTCAGGTCTGTTCAATCACCATAGATACAGCACGACCATCCAACAACATCTATACAGCCATGAATTCTGCAACTTTTGAGTTGTCAACAATTTCAGTTTTCTTCCAGAAAGAGCATGTTTTTAAGTGAAGGTGGAAATTAAAGACATACCTATTGGATAAGGAAGATTTTTCTTAAAAGACCATCGACAAACGATGCCTCAGCAGAAGCTTACATCACAAAACAGATTCAACTGATCTCCGCAATCCAGGAAGTGTTTAAATCACTACATTGGGAGGAGGTCATAATGAAATAGCTTTAAAAACACACTGTTGAGAAATTAATGCGTCTTGCCAATCCTTGAAGATGCATATGATAAATCACAAGATTCCACAAGTAGCGCGTATTTGTGCTTCCAGTTTGCAGGCATACCCTTTTAAGAACCAACCATGACAATTATATGGTGAACACATTCCCTATACCTTTTACAAGGCCTCTACAAAAGGTGTAGCTCAAGCTGGACCAGCAGAGGAGAAGCAAGTATGCCTAAGGAACCAACAGCAAGGAGGTTTTTGCTTCCTGAGGAACTTTCGTTGTCATGAAAACTTTGATCCTGAGTGCTAGTGCAGGCTTTCTCATTTCATGCGAAAGCTGGAAGAAGCAACAAATAATGATTTCTACGTGGCTTCCCCAATGCGCAGTAGAAAGGAATCCTACTTCCATATCGACCCTTTGGGACTAAAGGCTATAATTGAACATTGAATTCTAGAAAAGTTGGTGAGAAGAACAAAATTCAGATGTTTGCTTATAAAACTCCCAAATCCCCTGAATTTAATGCCGCCTCAATTGTCAATCCAGGAAAGAGATTGGAATAGTCTTCGTTGGGAGGACCTAAGGTTGGGAGAGGCTACGATATATTGTCTAGTGACTTAGAAGATAATATAGACAGCATCCTATTTGTTTGTGCAATAATCTGCACATTATTCTGCCAATAAAAAATGAAAATCCCCTTGATTTTCAGCAGTATTCACCTTTGCCTTGCCTGTCTAATCATCTGCTTCATGGCTCCATCATAATTTGCAAAAGAAACTCACTTGAAAAACTTGAAACACCGAGAATGGTATCGTAAGATCTGTCAGTGAAAAATGAGTAACAAGTCCACAGTTGAACTAGCTGCGACAGCATGATGCTGGTCTGAGGTCTTCCCAACTTGTTTGCGTTGCAGATCAAGTACAAACAGCCAAGTTGTGCTTCATCCTGAGCATTTGATAGATGCCATGGCATTTATCAGTGCATCAGACAGCACCATGGATTCACAAGAATTATCTTGGTTACATGATTCAACCTGGAACGAGTTCTAACAGAGGAAGCAGAATGTCAAGAACATGCCACCATCGAACTCTCCATTTTGAAGAACAATCAGCTACATTCACAAACATTAATCCAGTGGAGGCACTCATGTCTGGCAACTTCCAGAGCCAAAAGGGTGCATAATTCTATGGCCACCGTCAATATGCACAAATCAACTTCACCTTGATAATCATATGCCTGAAAAGAATGATGGTTAACGGCACACACATGATAAGGATGCCAACATCATAGTAAGGATCGTTTGGAAAGGATCATGGCAAAAATCAAGACGATGGATTATGGAAACAGTTACAGCAAAAATCAAGAAACGGTTTTGTTGATAATGAATATCTTGTAACAGCTCCTTAAAATAAGGAGTTATTTCAGCTGTAATGCCTATAAGATATTGGCATACTTTGTTAATTTTAAGGCCGATGGCCTTCCGTGGGTAAAGAAAATATGCTCCACGTTAATCCCCTAAGCTTTTTTTTGTTATTGCTTTATGTTTTCCAACATGGTATCAGAGCATGATGCTTGAAGAAGAAGATCAACGCCCAAAAATGACTTGCAGATGACCAAAGAGATTGCTGCCTTCTTCACCAAAGCGAGGACTCGATCCTGTGAACAAAATCTTCAAGAATCAAGCTTGAGATTTCTGAATTGCTGCCAGAGCATGATCTGCCTCCATAAAATCTCCATGGCAAATTTAGACTTTGTGAAAGGCATCCAATTTGAGGGAAGATGAAAAGAATGATGGTTAACGACACACACATATGATAAGGATGCCAGCATCATAATAAGAATCGTTTGGAAAGGATCATGGCAAAAATCAAGACGATGGATTATGAAAACAGTTACACCACAAATCAAGGAACGGTTTTGTTGATAATGAATATCTTGTAACAGCTCCTTAACATAAGGAGTTATTTCAGATGTAATGCCTATATAAGATATTGGCATACTTTGTTAATTTTAAGGCCGATGGCCTTCCGTAGGTAAAGAAAATATGCTCCACCTTAATCTCCTAAGCTTTTTTTTTGTTATTGCTTTATGTTTTCCAACAATGCAGACTCCTAGAGGGCAAAATGATCATAAGTACTATTTCAATTTCATTCTAACAAAAAGAAACAATGTTTGTAAACAAAGAACAAAAGTGGCAATGAGCTTTTCACGGTTCATCTCTAGAGCTCTGGTTGTTGCTCAGAGAGAACATGGAAAGCTGCTCATCCAGTGATAAATCAACATGACAAGAAGTACGACATGAGAAAACTAGCCCGAGGCAACGTTGTTCCATGGGAGATGGCGAGGAACGATGTATACTTCGATATTCTACGGTGTCCTGAAGTATGAGGTTACCTTGTTTGTCAAGGCAATGGAAGGAGCCAACGAAGAAGCGGCCGTCCTTAACACCCACCAGGAGGCGACGAAAGAGCAGCTTCCGAACGACATTGACGGCGGGCGTCTCGGTGAGATTGGCATTGAAGGACGTTTCTTCCTGAAGATCATTTTGAGGTTGCTGATGAACAGTAGATGATGATCCCTGGATTTGCTCCTCCATCAGTGGAGAACTAGGAAGAACTTCCCCTGCCAGTCACAAATAAACACTGTCAGATCAGATCATCCTTCCTGACTATAAACCTCATTTATTCCGCTACCATTGAACGTGCCTTCCGGACAACTTCGGACATCATTAAAATTGAATCTACAACCACAATTGACATAATTTTTAAGGACCTTGGCCTGATACGCCTAAGGGTTACTAAATGAAGTCCTCAAAGAACAACTTTTCTATCAACGAAGCTAATCCAGGCCCTAAATAATTTCAGTAGATAAACAGAAGTTCTAGTTGCATATGCGTTGAAGCAATTCAAAACGAAAAGTTCAAAAATCTATAGAGACCAAAATTAAGATGTGCCCATCTCCTGATTTTGCAATTTTGATATGCAATTGTTCATGGTGTGCTTCAAGATTACTTCACCAAGGGGGAAGGTGCTAATCAACTTCACTTCTTCACCGAGGAGAAGAAAAGAGAAAGGGCAAAAAACTCATGCGTGTTTGCGAACGATTCAAACCACGTAAGCCCTAACGAAAAAAAAAACAGGGTACCGATAACCAAATAGCACACATCAGAAGCGAGAATGAAGAAAGCAAGAAATCGTTTCTCGGAGGTCTGTCGGTGGAACAGGAAAAATCGCATGTACACCGCCAAAATGGTACTTCAAATAAAGAGAAACCAAGAACAAAAACAATGTAAGAAACAACTAAACTGTCTCTTTTCTTTCACCAGTATCAGTAGTCGATGTAAAAGGAGCCCGACGTGAGCCCGTCCCTGCCCATTTGAATTTAAAAAATCATTTTCTTAATTATAAAATAATTTTTTAAAATATAAAATATATTTATAATACTAAATATATATTTTTAAAATAAAAAAAATTAAAAAATATATATTTTTAATGTAAACGGGTTGGGCCGGGCCGGGCTGCCGCCGGCCGACCTATCGGGCCCGGGCCCGGCCCGGGCCGAAAAATTCCCGGCCCAAGCTCGGGCCCAATCGGGCCGGCCCGGCCCGTTGCCCAGGCCTAGACTTTAACTACAAACCGTCGAGCTCAAGTTTAATTTTTTTTTAGTCGAGTTTGTGTTTGAAATGTTAAATGAGTCCAATTCGAGTTATAAAAACAAGCTTTATTTAAACTTTGCTCTCTTGATTACATAAATATGTTGTCTATGAGAAATTTTCTGTCCTTAAGTTTTGTTTAAGGAATATTTGGATGAAGAATATGTACATATCTTTCTTTATATTTTATGTTAGATGATTGGCCACAGTTAAAATAATTAAAAAAACTAGTTAAACGAGTTAACAAGTAAAAAAAAATGAGACAAATCAAGTAAACAAATCGATTCTAGCCTTGCCTTTGATAAAAATTGGTAAACCTAATGGCCAGGTTTCCTAAAACAATCTTTTTGAAATAAATTCGAAGAAAATATGCATTACTTCGCGTGAATAGACTTCTAAGATCAGTAACGCGAATAACTTTTTAAGAGAAAAATGGATAGAAACGAGTATTCAACTGAATTCTTGTTGGGGGCGTTTGATTCCACTGGAGTCGGTGGAATTCTAGAACCAAAGTACCTGTTTTTAAAAAATAGGAATTATTTTTTTCAAACATGATCTGGACATTATGCTATTATTATTAACCTGTCACAGCTTGTCTGCACCGTGGCGTGTGGATTGATATTGTTTAACTAGTGTACCCGATAGTGAATCAAACCCAAAGGTGGAGGCATTTATTACATATATACAACACTGAAAATTTGACATATATATATATATATATATATATATATATATATATATATGACTGCACTGAAATTTAGATATAGCATGTGGTTTTGGTATCATTTGTAAGTACATATGCACATGTAATATGCACACTTAGGATCATATCCACAAATGACTCGGTTAAACCCACGGGCTGGGTTTTAAACATGACCTCTTACATATAGCCATCGACTGGACATGTAAAAACTTGGTGGCAAAGGTCCTTTTGAAACAGAAAATGTATTAAGAAATCATAAGAAGTTATTTCTCTTTTGATAATGAAAGTAATCAACTCGCTACCCTAAACTGCTCATTTTTCCCTTTTTCATCATGTCTACAAACCCTTCGAAATTCCTAGCAGAAGCACCGCCCTTCATGGTAGCCTTCTTTCCCTTCTCTTCCAAGTGGGTCAACCTCTCTCTTATTCCTTCATCGTTTATCACCAACTCCAGCTTCTCCCTGATTTCTTCTTTTCCAACAGTCCCGTCATCCTCCTTCTCCAACTCCAAGCCCACCTTCCACACCTCAACTATGGCGGTCTGGTTAAGAAACTGGTCGCCAAAGTAAGGCCAACACAACATGGGGACTCCATTGCTCACTGCTTCCATGGTCGAGTTCCAGCCACAGTGAGTCAAGAAACAGGCAACCGAGGGATGAGCGAGTACTTCCTTTTGTGGAGCCCATCGAACAATAAGTGAACGCTTTGCAACTCAGTCCATGAACCCTTCCGGATACACGGCACCACCGAAACTGCCCATGATGTCAGGTCTAGAGACCCAGAGGAATGGCCGGCCGGTGAGCTCAACGCCGATGGCGAGTTCGCCAAGTTGGTGCTGGCTAAGCACCGTGGTGCTTCCCAGTGAGACGTAGATGACTGAGGAACTCAAATCCTCAGTCCAGATTGAAGATGGTTGGTGCTTGGCTTTGTTGGCTGGAAGAGAGGACCGATTGGAACTGCATTGTTGATGGGATCAAGAAATGGCGACTCGAGCTCCTCAAATGTGTTGCAGAGTATGTGACTTACGCCTTTCATGGACTCGCCAGACTTGAAGAAAATCTCTTTGACTTTGGTGTCTTCAAAGGGCAACCATAACAGGTGAGCTGACCGGAAGGCAGGTACCTCAAAAAGCTGAACCATCTTGTCACATGTTTGAAAACCTGTTCACTAGTCAAAAATATCCTCAGGGGCCTTTGATAAAGTTGCAATTATGGAATTTTAGAAATAAAATTATCCTTTTTATTAAAATCAAATATAGAATTTTGATTTTAGAATTATTGGTTCGAACTTAAATAAAAATTTCCAAACCATGATTCTACTTAGGGGTGAAATTATGCTTCTAAAATTTTTGAATTTTTGAGTTTTTCTTTAAGGCGCAGGCCATAATATATATATATATATATATATTATATATATATATATATATATATTGTTTTAGTTCATCAATTCTAACCAGCATGCAGTTTGATCATAACATTTTACCAGAAATTAACCCCATGAGATAGCTTAATTAAAATGCAGAATACCCAAACTTGGTCTCACCTCGAAATGGTTTTTCATTCACTTAAAAATTATGTTCCGTCTAAAATACTAGCTAGAGATGCATGAATCATGTACATAAATTTGTCAATATTTTTGAAATAATTAAAAATAAAATCTTCTCCTTGTGAAGGTTAACTTCCAACATCACATGCTCGCAGTTCTACCTCAAGGGGCATAACACAATTGGAGAGTAAGATGGTTCATACTCAATAAATCCGAAGTTTGAATCTCATGGTTGTTGTCACACTTTGGTGTGTTACTCATTTGAACCGCAAAAGATAGAAGAGTTAAAGAATGTACCATAACACCACCTAGGCTCCAAAGCAAGAAAATCCTTGAGAGCATGGTATGAATAATTCTGCCTTTTTTTCCCATTCATACAGTCACTTTGACACGCCAAGAAAACATTTTTTGAGCAGGATTGCATACAGTGTCCATTGCTTCGTATATATATTCTATTGAAAGGGCACATGAGCCATGAATAATTGGTTGTTTTGCCATACAGCGTTGATCAGCTTCTGCATGTTTTCACATCTATATATTAACATGTGACATACAAGAAGAGTCGCATGCCTGATTGCCTGGTCATCAGAAGCGAGTTACAAATTTTTTACGAGATGATCCAATTAAAGTTTTTAAATTTTGACATGAGCCAACATATCATTTTTCAAAATTTAATATAAGACAAGTAAATTTTTTTTTAAATTTACATGTAAATTAATCTTTTTTTTTTTTTGAGTGGGAGCTAAGGCCCCCTTTCCTTCATGAGATCTAGTTGCATGGACATGGGTGTCAGTGTGTATGCACCAATATATACCAAAGGAAAGAAAAAAGGGGTTGGCATATTTGTCAATTTTTTTATAGAGAAATATATATTTTAAACTTTTAAATTTTTCATAATCCCCTTTTTCATTCTAAAAGACTTCTTCTTTTTTTGCTTAATAGAGTATTACAGCTTTCATCAACTTCATATGCGTTCACGTGCATATATTAACATGATGACAAGAAAAGTCACATGCCTAGTGAGTTGCGTGCACAGAGGTGTTCCCACTCAAATATACATCAAAGGAAAGAACAAGGCAGGTTGGGGTATCACATATATATTAAACTTTTAACTTTTTCTTAATTTCTTTTTTGTCTTCCTTAAAAGCTTTTTTTTTTTTTTTTTTACTTCATTGAGGGTGTTTTCGTCACTCCACACCCATGTGCACAAAATTTCATGCACATGGGCGTGCACAACCAATTTCAGGTCTGAACCAACAAAAAAAGAAGTTTACACATGAATCTAAAAATTTGGACGAACAAAATACTATTTAAACCTTAATTGCCGATTATTTTATGACCATGTAAATGAAATCGCACTAATCAGTAATTCCTAGAAAGTTAATCAATCTGATTGTCAGCATTTTACCCAATGGACTAGATTCGAATTGATTAGCATATTCTTAATCATATCCACTACTTCGGAAGTTCATATATTTGAATTGGAATTCAAACTCAAACATGAATGAAAAAAAGTCTATACCATATCTGGAACTGAATCTGGATTGACAAGCTGAACTTTGATTTTAATTTGATACCTGAATCAAATTCTTAAACTGGATCTGAACTGCATTACTTTTAAGAACTGACTTTCAAAATATATATACATTGGATGTAAACTATTTATTTAGAACTAAATCTGGTCTAAATCCAACATTCGGTTGGATATTGATTTAACTTCAAATCAAAATATGATCAATGTCATTTCATATCCAAAATCCGAACCGATTTCTTATCAAATGTTAGCCTATATTTTTTCATGACCAATTTCTTATTTGAGACCATGAAGTTCATGTCCAAACATATTAAACCTGAAAACAACTTAAAAAAAGTTATCAAATAGTGTTTGCACAAAGGTTAAAGGGGTTGGTGTAATGACAGACCTCTAAGGGGGTTGGCATAATGGTAGAAAAAGGGGCAGGTAGGCAGAGTTTCGTTTTAAATTCTCCGATTGTTCAACAATTTGTAGAAAAACACCACCACGACAACAGAAAAACCATGTACCTTATGAAAGACTAGGAATTGGATGAGGATGAATTACTTATCTTACACCACTTAAAAAATTTGTAAAATTGCATAGCACATAATTCACCCTAATAACAAACACTAAAAGGGCAGAGACAGAGCCACGAGGGGGCTCAATGGCCTTGCCACCCCCCTCCACACCACAAAATTTTTGTTTTCAAAAATTTATGTCTATTTTTTTAAATAAAATAATTTATCTGATATAAAATTTAAAAAAATTAAAATTTTAAAAAATTCGACCCCTCATAATTTTTTTTTAACTCTGCCATTGTAAAAAAAAAAAAAACATAAACATGCCGAAACATCCAAATCATTTGCTCAAGGATAGTAACCATTTACCATTTTCATCGATGACTCCATCTTCAATAACCATTGAAATGTTGAGGAGGGTGGCCAGTGTCCAGGTTGAGGCAGTCCAGACGGCAGCTCTCGGAAGGTTGAGCTTCTCGGCAACATCAAACAGAAAACCCATTGCTCCATCGGCAATTACAAACGTAATCTTCTCTTCATCCTTCTCATCGATCTTCAGCACGAGCTCCTCCACGAAACTCGGAATGGCGTTCATTGAGCTAGACAAGAGCTTGCTGGCATCTTTGCGGTCGTCATCTGTAGATAAGCCGTCAGTTATGGTTACCAGCCGGATTCTTCCGGCGTAGTCGCTATTCTTCCGGCGTAGTCGCTACTAAAGTTTTCAGGCAGTGCTGCCATTACTTGTCTGTGTGTGTACTCAGTGCAAACGAAGGTAACCAGAACACCATGATCGGCTAGGTGATGAGAGAACTCCATGAGAGGTGCTACGTGGCCTTGCGCACAGAAAGGGATGACCAAAGCGTGTGGAATAGCCATTCTTCTTCTGCGTCCTATTTGGAGACGTTCTTCTGCAACAAAGCCTGCTTTCCATCTCCTTTTCTGTCCCTCTCTTTCATATTTGCAGATTCGCCAACATGTGCAGTAACAACTGTGAGCCTACCATTCTGTAAATAACGGCAACAGCTGAATCAACCTCACCAAATCAACAACAATTATGAGAAAAAAGGTCCGTGTGCACGTGGCACACGTACGTAGAAAGAAAAAGCGTACATTTTTTTAAATAAAAAATACATTTTTTTCATTTTTTTGCCTTAAATTTTTTTAATAAGCACAACTATTTTTGTCATTAACAATATTGGCATATTAAATTTTTCAGCTTTGGGTCGAAGATTAGGTACCCAGTACATAACTCGACTCTCAGCCCACCTGAAATGGAAGAAACTATGTATACTTCGATGGCGCCCGTTGAAGATGGCGAGGAACTATGTATACTTCCACGGTGTCCTGAAGTATGAGGTCACCTTGTTAGTGAAGGCAATGAAAAGAAGCAACCAGTGGGGGAGCTAAAAATTTTTTGCTATGGGACAGTAGGTCATGTGAAAAAAATTTCAAACTAAAATATATATAAATCATACCAAACTGTTTGAAATGGAGATGCATATGAAACTGTTTGTATTGTGCTTAAGGCTTACCCCAAAATTATCCTCTAACAAGCATGCTACATAATTGCAGATTCTGGTAGCTCATGAATCTCACATTCTATAAGAAAAAGCTAAAATTGCAGTATTTTTACCAAAGTGAAACTTCAAAAGAGTTTTTGACAAGATAGAATGGAGCACCTATGTGTTAGACATAGAACAAAAGATTTTACAAAGCTTTCAACCAGAAAATCAGCAGGAAAAAGGAGACTCACGAGGATCAATTTTTTGGAAAAAGACCCCGACGTGGGTCAAAATTTTCCAACATGAAGGGAAAATGAAAAGAATGGCCAATATTTTTCAAGAGCGTGACGGAATATAAGTTATATAACAATAACATGAAGATGCAGCCCGAAGACCTCAAACACCACAAGATTCAACCATGAACAAACAGATTACAGAAGCCAAACTCCTCCATCCACCAGAATATGAACTCATTTGGAAGCCATAAAAAAGACAAAAGCAATAAACCAAAAAAAAAAAAAACGAGGAAGAAGATAAACGTACCCAGGAGGAAGAGACAAAGTAACCTCCACGGCATCGACCGCACAAGGGAGAAGAGATCCAGATTCCAGGCTCTTCTTCTGTTTTTTAGCACAAAAATCGGACCAAGAGCCAAGAGCATGAGGCAAAAACGTTAAAAAAAGGGGGGGGGGGGAGGGAAAATGAAAACCCAAGAAGAAACTATTCAAGAAAAAGAGGAAAAAGCACAAAAATCAGATTCCAGGCTAGCACAAAAATCAGATTCCAAGAGCTTCTTCTGTTCTTCAGTACAAAAATCAGACCAAGAGGCATGAGGCAAAAGCGTTGATACTTGAAAAAAGGGGGAAAATGAAAAAAACCCAGCACATTTGAAGAACAAACGATTCAATCATTCAAGAAGAAGAAGAAAGAAGAAGAAACACATGGTGCCCGCCGCCCTGCCTGCTGCTGGCTGCTGCCGCCCTTGCGGCCTTGCCCTTCGCCGTTTCGTGGCTTCAGCACTTCTCCCCTTTGGCCTTCCTTTCTGAGTTTGAGTGAATTTGGGCATAAAGGGTGGGCCGATTGTTTTGAATTTTTGGTGGAGCTGGTTCGCTCATCGCTGCTGGGACCCAATCCATTTCTGGCATGGGCAACCCAGCGTCAACATGGGCGTAACACGGTCGTGAGGCTCCATTTCACATGGAACTATCATGGGCTGGTGTGGGCAGGCACCCACGCCAGCCCCACGCTGGCTCGGCCACTGGAAGCAATGAAGGAGCGGCCGTCCTTAACACCCACCGGGAGGCGACGGAAGAGCAGCTTCCGAATGACATTGACGGCGGGCGTCTCGGTGAGATTGGCATTGAAGGACGTTTCTTTGAGGCTGTTGATGAACAGTAGATGATGATCCCTGGATTGGCTCCTCCATCAGTGGAGAACTAGGAAGAACTTCCCCTGCTAGTCACAAATAAACACCGTCAATCAGATCATCCTTCCTGACTATAAACCTTATGTATTCCGCTACCATTGAACGTGCCTTCATGACTACTTCGGACATCATTAAAATTGAATCTACAACCACAATTGACATAATTTTTAAGGACCTTGGCCTGGTACGCCTAAGGGTTACTAAATGAAGTCGTCAAAGAACAACTTTTCTATCAACGAAGCTAATCCAGGCCCTAAATAATTTCAGTAGATAAACAGAAGTTCTAGTTGCATATGCGTTGAAGCAATTCAAAACGAAAAGTTCAAAAATCTATAGAGACCAAAATTAAGATGTCCCATCTCCTGATTTTGCAATTTTGATATGCAATTGTTCATGGTGTGCTTCAAGATTACTTTACCAAGGGGGAAGGTGCGAATCAACTTCACTTCTTCACCGAGGAGAAGGAAAGAGAAAGGCAAAAAACTCATGCGTGTTTGCGAACGATTCAAACCACGTAAGCCCTAAAGAAAAGAAAAACAGGGTACCGATAACCAAATAGCACACATCAGAAGCAAGAATGAAGAAAGCAAGAAATCGTTTCTTGGAGGGCGGTTGGTGGAACAGGAAAATTCGTATGTACACTGCCAAAATGGTACTTCAAATAAAGAGAAACCGAGAGAAGAAAGAACTAGAAACTAAAAATGGAAGAACAAAAACAATGTAAGAAACAACTAAACTGTCTCTTTTCTTTCACCGGTAGCAGCAGTCGATGGTGTTGGGTCGGGTCCAGCCTCAAGAGAGGACCCGACCCAAAAGGGGGAGTGGGCAGCGACGATGCCCTAACCCCTCGTCTCTCTCTCTCTCTCTCTCTGAGGCTCTTCCGTCGAGATGGAAAGAGGAAGAAGAGCACGGCTGTGGCTTTGTGCTGCCGTGTGGGTGCAAGTGTAGAGAGAGAAAGTAAAAAAACAAGAGAAAGAAAAGAGAACATACAATGATTTCTTTTCTTATAGTTTTCTTGTGCATTCATTCTTGAGAATGATTTATTTTGAAAAACACATATTGATGTGGTTGTATTGTCTCTTTGAAATATATACATATATCTCTCTTGCCTATGGACTTTTACTCCATTATTGGTGGTTTTTTCACGTATATTGTGTCTCTTATTTTCTACATTATCTAGTATATATTTTGACATATATTACTGCAATATTAGTGTTGGAAACTCGATTTTGTGCTCGCAACCGAGTGATTCCGATTTTCAGCAGTCTTGTGCAATCCCTGTTATGAAATCGGCTTGCTTGGATTGTTTTATTGATGCTAAAGGCTGCCATTAGCTGCGTAATTATTGAATATATGCATGTTTGAAAGCGTTTTTTACAGTACTAAGAGTTGTTTTTGGTTGGTTATTATCTTTTTAAGCATTTTTTTAGGGAGAAACATCTATAACAAAGTGGTATCGGAGCCACATTTGTTGTGTGCATTCTTATTGAAAGATGAAGTCGACCCCCACTATGATGGTCTCTTTAAATGGGGAACATTTGGACAATATGGAAAACAAAAGTGGAGGATTTGTTGTATTGTAAAGATTTGTATGCACCTATTGAGAACAACAAACCAACGAATATGACAGATGAAAAATGAAAGTTATTACATAGAAAAACCATTGATACCATCAGACAATAGTTAGATGAAAGTGTCTTTCATTTGGTATCTACAGAGACAAGCGCGAAGTCATATGACAGAAGTTGCATGGTCTTTATGATAGAAAAACAGTTGAAAACAAGGCTTCATTGATTAGGCAATTGGTAAATATGAAACTTAGAGAGGGAAAACCCGTGTCAGAGCATTTGAATGAAGTACAAAACATTATTAATCAGTTGTTAGTAATGAAAATGATATTAGATGATGAGTATAGACACTCTTATTGCTCAGTTCTCTTCCTGATAGTTGGGAGACTTTGGTTGTTTCTTTGAGCAACCCTGTACCAGATGGTGTGCTAATGATGAAGCATGTAACTACAGCATTCTAAACGAAGAAACAAGGAGAAAGTCTCTTGGTACTACTAGCTCACAAGTGCTAGTGATGAGAGACATGGGCAGACAGAAGAACCGTAATAAATGCCATGACAGATGAAAATCTATGTCCAAATCGAAGCCCAAGATGAGAGGTAAATGCTTTCACTATGGTATTCAAGGTCACAAGAAAATTGAGAGCATGTGGTCTTGGAATAGTTCACATGGGCAATAGTGACACTTCAAAAATTGTTATGATATGAGATGTTTGCATTGAGGCGAGTAGATGATGTAAATTGACTTTGAGAGATGTGAGACATGTTATAGATCTTAAAGTGAATTTGATTTCTGCAAGAAAACTAAGTGAAGATAGATATTTACTTCGTTCAGTTAGACATGTTGGGAATGACAAAAATGGTACTAATGTTGGCTAAACATAGTAGATTTGGCTTTTTGTATGGTATAAAGTCTTGAATGATTAGTATGGTGGTAAATGTAGTCATTGATAGTACTTCGTCAGATTTGTGATATAAGAGGTTATGTCACATGAGTCAAAGATGAATTGATTTGCTCACCAAGAAGAATTTGTTACCAAAGGTAGATTGTGCATAGTTATCTCTTTGTGATCATTTATTGGTTGGTAAGTTGCATAGAATCTCTTTTCAGAAAAAGCACTCTTCAGAAACTGAACATGTATTAGATTTAGTTTATTTAGATGTGTGTGAACCTATAAATGTGACATCAAAGATGTAGCATTCTATTCTGTTACATTTATCGATGATGTAGTTAGGAAGGTGTGAGCCTTTACAATGAAAAGCAAAAGTGAAGTAAGTAGTATCTTCATAACTTTTCATGCAGCAGTTAAGCATGAGACTGGTAAGAAGATGAAGAGATTGTACACAGATAATGGTGGTGAGTACATAGTTTTTTCTCTACGAGAATATTGTCTAAAACATGGTATTGGATATAAAAGACAGTTCCTTATACTCCACAGCATAATAAAGTTGTAGAAAGGATGAACAACACTACAATTGAAAGAATCAGAAGTTTGCTATTTAGCTCTAAGTTGTCGAAGTGTTTTTGGGCAGAGGCAATACGTACTGCAGTTTATTTGATAAGCAGATCTCCTTCAATGCCTCTGGATGGAGACATTCCACAGAGAGTTTGGTCAGATAAAGATGTTAAGTATGATCACCTCAGAGTTTTTGGTTGAAATGCTTTCATATATGTTTCTAAAGAACATTGAACCAAACTAGATGATAAAACTATTCCTCTAATATTTCTTGGTTATGTAGATGATAAATTTGGTTACAGGTTATAGGATCCAAAAAATAATAAAATTTAAAGGAGTCGTGATGTTGTCTTCAGAGATGATCAAACGATTGAAGATTTTATGGGTGACAAACAGTCTGGCGTGAATGTTAGTGGTGTTCATGAGCCAACCTATACAGAACCTCAAGAATTTTCATTTGAGCATGGTGAACTAATGAAAATTTAGAGAAAGAGGAAATAGAGGCAGAGGAACAGTATATAGATGACAACCCTATGGAGACTGAAACTGATCATGAGCATGAGTTAAATGAGGAGCTTCCTTCACATTCATAACCAATTGAGGAGCAATTGAGAAGTGGTAAAAGAACATGTATATTATCTACCAGATATTTCACTGATAAATATATTATGTTTGCAGAGAGTGGAGAGCCAGAATCCTATACAGAGGTGCTAGATGATGTGCATAAAGATGAATAGATTAAAACTATGCAGGAAGAGATGAATTCTTTGTGTAAGCATCACAATTTTGATTTGGTGGAACTACCAAAAGGTAAGAAAAGGTACAAGCTTAAAAATGAAGGCCAATGCAAGTTGAGATACAAAACTTGGTTGGTGGTGAAAAGTCTCAAGCTAGAAAGAGGTATTGATTTTGATGAAATTTTTTGTCATGTGGTTAAAATGTCATCTATCAGGGTAATACTTAGTTTGGTGGCATGTCTAGACTTGGAGTTGGAGTAGTTAGATGTAAAAATTGTTTTCTTCGTGGAGATCTAGAGAAAGAAATCTACATAGTGCAGGCAAAAGGTTTTATAATTGCTAGGAAGAAGCACATGGTTTGCAAGCTATGGAAGATCTTGTATGAACTTAAATAAGTACCTAAGCAGTGGTACTAAAAAATTGATGCTTTTATGATAAATCAAATGTATCGCATGTCAGCAGTTGTAGATCATTGTCTATATCAGAGAGTTCTCATTAGGTAACTTTATTATCTTGTTGTTATGTGTAGATGACATGCTTATTGTTGGACATGACTATCAATTGATTAGCCAATTGAAGAAGGGCATGAGCAAGTTCTTTGATATGAAAGACTTGGGGTCAACACAATAATTGTTAGATATGAAGATTGTTCGTGAAAGGAAGACCAAGAAGTTGTGGTTATCACAAGAGAAATACTTTGAGAAGGTGTTTAGCAAGTTCAACATGAAAGATGTCAAAACAGTAAATACTCTTTTAGCAGCACATTTTAAATTGAGAAATGAGCAATGTCCATCCTCAGTAGATAAAAAAGAAAGAATGGAGAATGTACCATATGTCTCCGCAGTATAGAGTTTCATGTACGCTGTGGTTTGCACAGTCCAGACTTGGCTTATGCAGTTGGTGTAGCTAGCAGGTTCTTGTCAAATCCAGACAAGAAACATTGGGCAGCAGTGAAGTGGATCCTAAGGTATCTTAAAAATACTTCCAATTACTGTTTATGTTTTGGTGAATCTATCTTAGAGATACAATGATTTGTTGATGTTGAAATGGCAGGTAACTTGAACTCTAGGAAGTCGTTTTTTATTATGTTTTTACTTTTGCAGAGGGAGCTGTATCATGGCAGTCCATGTTGCAGAAGTGTGTTGCTCTTTCCACTACAGAGGAAGAATATATTGTAGCAACTGAAACTTATAAAGAATTGTTGTGGAAGAAAAGTTTTCTTGATGATATAGGTCTTAGCCAGAAGACCTATATGTTACATTGTGATAGCCAAAGTACTATACTTGGCGAAGAATTTAGTTTTTCACTCAAGGATAAAGCAGATTGATGTCAGATATCATTGGATTCGTGATGTGCTTGAGCAAAAACTGATTCAGTTAAAGAATATACATACAGAGAAGAATCCTGCAGATATGATGACGAAGTTTCTACCTAAAAAGAATCATGACAAATGTATAGACCTAGTTGGGATGATTACCTTTAAGGCAGTGCATTAATTTTCTTGATTTTGCAGGTATGATCCCTCTCTTGAGGTTGGAAGGAGGGTTTGTTAGGTCGGGTCTAGCCTCAAGAGAGGACCCAACCATGTCAAAAAGTGAGAGAGGGTAGGCGACAGCGCCCTAACGCCTCACATCTCTCTCCTCTCTCAATCTCGCGGCTTTCTTTTGGGTAAAAAGAAAAGAAAGTTCTTCCCTTGTGGCTCACACCAAGCAAGGAGAGGGGAAAAAGAAGACAAAAAAGAGAAGGAGAGGAGGTACGCAAGAAGGAAAGAGGAAGAACAGCATGGTGTGGGTTTGTGTAGCCATGTGGGTGCAAGTGTAGAGAGATAAAGTGAAGAAAACAAGGGGAAGAAAAGAAGAACATACAGTGATTTTTTTTCTTATGCATTCATTCTTGAAAATGATTTATGTTATTCTCTGCAGAAAAAAACAACACATATTGATGTGGTGGTATTGCCTCCTTAAAATATATATATATCTCTCTGCCTATGGTTTTTTACCCCATTATTGGAGGGTTTTTTCATGTATATTGGTGTCTCTTATTTTCTGCATTATGTAGCATATATTTTGACATATATTGCTGAATATTGGTGTTGAAAACTCGATTTTGTGCTCGCAGCCGAGTGATTCCGATTTTCAGCAGTCTTGTGCAATCCCTCTTATGAAATCGGCTTGTTTGGATTGTTTTATTGATGCTAAAGGCTGCCATTAGCTGTGTAATTATTGGATATATGCATGCTTGAAGTTTAAAAACGTTTTTGACAGCATTAAGAGTTGTTTTTGGTTGGTGATTGTCTTCTTAAGCATTTTTTTTGGAGAAAACACCTATAACAGATGGATGGCAGCACTGGCCTCATTTAGAAGAAGAGAGAGAGAGAGAGAGAGAGAGAGAGAGAGAGAGAGAGAGAAGAGTTAACCTTGACGACGATCTTGAGCTCGTTCGTAAAAACTCGACTTTAACTAGAAACTAGATGAGCTGAAGTTTAAATTTATTTTTGAGTCGAGTTTGTGTTTGAAATGTTAAATGAGTCGAATTCAAGTTATAAGAACTCAATGCACTTAAACTTTGCTCGATTCGAATGCACAAATTTGTTGTCGACGAGAAATTTTCTGTTCCTAAGTTTTGTTTAAGGAATATTTGGATGAAGAATATTTACATATCTTTCTTTATACTTTAGATGGTTGACCACAGTTAAATTAATTAAAAAACTAGTTGAAATGTTAACAAGTTAAAGAAAATGAGACGTATCAAATAAACAAAAACAATCAAACGAGTTAAATGACTCAAGCTCAAGTTCCACTCTGTATCGTCCAGTCGAGCTCAAGCCTATTCTTTGGCTCGGCTCCATATTGAGTTTTTTGAGTCGATTATAGCCTTACCTTTGATAAAACTTGATAAACCTAATTGTCAGGCTTCCTAAAATCATCTTCTTGAAATAAATTCAAAGAAAAAATGTATTAGTTCACCTGAATAGGCTTATAAGATCAGTATCACGAATAAATTGTTAAGAGAAAAATTGTTAGAAACGAGTGTTCCACTGGATTCTTGTTGGGGGCGTTGATTCCACAGGAGTCAAAATGCCTATTTTTAAACAAATAAGAATTATTTTTTCAAACATGGAATTTTCCTTCCCGAATCCAACGCTGCTTCTGATTGAAAACTCTGAAATCAAAGGCTGCTCACGCACTCTCCTTCCACACCATCTCTTTGTTATGGGCACAAATTTTGCAACTATATGGACAAACCTGAAATTTCATTCATATGAACCTAGTCACACAGATGAAAGGTGCGGGAGGTGGTGGCGGTGCAGATGCCAATAACAGTGCAGCACATCCTAACAATATATATATATATATATATACACATACTCATAGCATATATGTAACTTAATTCAATGTTATGTACATAAGCTAGAAGTCTTAATTGTACGTCCAAAATGGAGGAGGAAGCAAGTTCAATTGCTTGATAGAGAAGAAATTGCAAAGCTGTTGTGGTTGACGGAGACCAATTGCATCACCATATATGCATCTACACTTGCCGTAGAGAGGACTTTTAATAGAAGGAATACCAAGACCCTAAGTTCTTGGAGGGCAAGCTGCATGCATATTCCGTGGTGCCAACCACAAGGGAGACCTTTCTTTCCATTCATTTCTCTCCCTCTCCTGCCAATTAAACAGGGTGGGTGTGAGAGGAAGGAAAGTGATGACTCTAGCCTGACGTGAACAGTGGAGCCTTGGTGTAATTCACTAATTTTAAGGTACTAACCAGTACTTTAGTCTTGCATTAATTTATTAATAACTAATTTATGTAGGATCCTTGCCAGTATTTAGGAGTAGCTAAAGAGGAGGTAGTTTTCTAAACGAAAGTATTCTTTTGACTCACCCATTCCTGGTAAATATTCTTGTGTAAAGGATTTGCTGATACAAATCGGCAGCTGTGGACTCTCTTTTTCTTTTCTGATTGCAGAGAACTTTGCTGGTTTAACTTCCTACGCCTTTGCTAGCATTCTCAATGGTGAAAAACTCTGAGGTGAAGTCTCCTTGGACTCTAAGACGTAAGAATCTTTACCCAGATCAGCATGCAGGAGCTAGAGCCTGGTTTGAGCTCATGACTTGTATTAAATCCTTGGGTTTGCTTTACTGCTATGTGGCTTATCCCACTAAACCAACCCCTTTGGATCTCAAAACTTGGATGGTAGGAAGAAATCAAAGATTCAGTATTATGCCACCCGATCTCAACAATGGAACGGGCCAAAACGGAATTAAGTTGCACAACAGTTATGTACATGACAGTTAGAGCATATCCAGAAATGACTCGGTTAAACCCACGGGCTTGATTTTAAACATGACCTCTCTTACATATAGTCATCGACTGGTCATGTAAAGACTTGGTGTTAAAGGTCCCTTTGACCTTAAAATTATTCTTCCTGCGGATACCCGTTGAAACAGAAAATTTGTTAAGAAATCATAAGAAATTATTTCTCTCTTTGATCATGAAAGTAATAAACTCGCTACCCTAAACTGATCATGCTTTCCTTTTCACGATGTTCACAAACCCTTCAAATATTTGAATTGGAATTCAAACTCAAACATGAATGAAGAAGTCCATATCATGTCTGAATCTGGATTAACAAGCTGAATTTTGATTTTAATTTTATACCTGAATCAAACTCTTAAACTGGATCTGAACTGCATTACGACAAGTTAAGAACTGATTCAAAATGTATAAAAATTGCATGTAAACTATTTATTTATAACTAAACCCGATCCAAATCCAACATTTGATTGGATATTTATTTAACTTCAAATCCAAATATGATTAGATGTCATTTCATATCCAAAATCCGAACCGATTTCTTATCAAGTGTTAACCTATACTTTTTCATAACTGATTTTCTTAAGCCGTTTGGTCGGATATTCAGATTCAAATTATATTTATCTCAATATCATGGAGCGACCCAAACCGGATATGTCAATTGAAGCACCTAGACATGAGAAGGTTCCTATTATGGCGGATCCGAGAAAATCATATTCTAGACATGCATGATCAACTCTTTATGAATGCTATTTAAATTTCAACTGTTTTCTAGATGGCTCAAAGCAAACAAAATTCGGTTGTTGAAACCAATTGACTAATTTTGTTGCATAAATAAGATCTACAAGAATAAAATTAACAATTAATTGGTGAATGATTAGCCAAACATCCACATGAGTTGATTCCAATATATATATTAGTCAAATATTATTTGAGACCATGAAGATCATATCCAAACATATTAAACTTGAAGACAACTTAAAAACAATTTTCAAATAGTGTTTGCAAGCAACCTCAAGGGGGTTGGCATAATAGTTGAAAAAGGGGCTGGTAGGTGGCCAGTTCCTGTTTTAAATCCTTGGATCGTTCAACTTTGTGTAAAAAGGAAACCACTAACATACAAGTTAAAGCGTGGCAAAGGCAACACCCCAAGACATATTATGCAATTTTAAAAATTAAAAATTTTGAAACTGTAGTTTGACTTTCTCATAAAAAGTTTGTAGCACTGTGTCACTGCTAAAAAAGAAACATAAAAAGAAACATAAACATGCCAAACATCCAAATCATTTGGTCAAGAATAGTAACCATTTACCATTTTCATCGATGACTCCATCTTCAATAAGCATGGAATGTTGAGGAGAGTGGCCAGTGTCCAGGTTGAGGCAGTTGAGACGGCAGCTCTTGGAAGGTTGAGCCTCTCGGCAACATCAAACAGAAAACCCATCGCACCATCGGCAATTACAAACGTATTCTTCTCTTCATCCTTCTCACTGAACTTCAGTACGAGCTCCTCCAAGAAACTCGGAATGGCGCTCATTGAGCTGGACAAGACCTTGCAGACATCTTTGCGGTCGTCATCTGTAGATAAGCCGTCGGGTATGGTTACCAGCCGTATTCTTCCGGCATAGTCGCTGCTAAAGTTTTCAGGCAGTGCCGCCATCACTTGTCTGTTAACGCACAAACTGCTGATAGTTACAGCTGTCCACCGGATGAAGGAAATTGTGGAGATCATGCCAGTTCAACAAATGAACAAAATCAAGACAAATCCAGCAACAAGGCAACTGTTCTCGCTAGATTGGAAGAAATCAATCAAGATCACACGGCGATTGAAGAAAATCATGAAGATCGTGACAAATCCAGCAAAAAGGCAACTGTTCTTGTTAAATATGGAGAAATCAATCAAGATCACAAAAGCAAGAATCTAGGCAAGAAAAGTGGCAACGTCTGTTTATCAAAAGAGAAAGAAAGGATTATAGAAACAAAAAAATCAAGGAAGGATTGTTTAACAATCTCTTCAACAAATCATGTATAAATTCTCACATTAAGGGAACCTCACATCCATCACCTAATAGGTGTGAGAGACAGTGGGCGTAGGATTTTACTCCGAACCACTTAAAAATCTTAGTCTTACATCTTTTCTTTCATTGTATCAGAGCCATCTCCTAGCTCGCCACCTCCTCCTTCACCATCGCCACCTAGTCCTCCTCCTCCTATCCCATCTAATGCCTTACCTAATACCATGACCAGACCGTCTCACCCTATGGTCACACGTTCTCAACATGGTATTGTCAAACTCAATCCCATATACATATTAACTACCCTTGCTCCCGCTGAACCTAAACATTTCTCCATTGCCCTTAAACATCCCAGCTGGAGGCATGCTATGGAAGATGAAATGACAGCTTTGATTGCAAATGATACTTGGACCTTGGTACCTCGTGACCCCTCCATGCATATTATTGGCAGCCGATGGGTTTACAAAACAAAATTGAATAGTGAAGGCCACATTGAAAGACTTAAAGCAAGGCTGGTGGCCCAGGGCTATACTCAAATTGAAGGCGTGAATTTTCTTGAAACCTTCTCACCAGTTGTTAAACCAGCAACTATTCGGATCATACTTTCTATTGCTCTTATGTATGGCTGGCCTCTTAAACAACTTGATGTCAAAAATGCATTTCTGAATGGATATTTGACTGAAACTGTTTTTATTGAGCAGCCTCCAGGTTTCCAAGATGCTCGGTTTCCTCACCATGTTTGCAAATTAAATCGTGCTCTATATGGTCTTAAACAAGCCCCGTGAGGTTGGTATGATCGCTTTGCTCAATTTTTATTCTCTCACAATTTTCAAGCCAGCTCTGCAGATCCTTCGTTATTTGTGAGACTCCAACAATCGACTGTAACCATTCTTTTCTTATATGTGGATGATATCATTCTCACCGGGTGCAGTCCAACTTTTCTTGCATCCTTTCAGAATGAAGTATCTCGTACTTTTGCTATGACAGATCTTGGGGACTTACATTACTTCTTAGGCATTCAAGTCCAACGCACTGCTTTCGGCCTGTTTCTCAATCAGCAACGCTATGCTATGGACATCCTAGAACGTGCTCAGATGCAATCATGCCGATCAACTGTTATGCCAATAGTTACTAATGTCTATAACAACAGCACTGTAGAAGAAGAAGCATATCCCAATGCTACGTTGTATCGCAGTCTTGTTGGAGCTCTGCAATATCTTACTTTCACTCGACCAGACATCACTTATGCTGTTAGTTATGCGTCACAGTTTATGCACGCTCCTTCCCTGCGACATTTTCAGCTGCTGAAACGCATTCTTCATTATATTCAGGGCACTATCTCTCTTGGAATGCAATTCTTTAAGCCCAGAAAATTATCAATCCGAGCTTATTCTGATGCAGATTGGGCCGGCTGTCCGTCCACTCGTCGTTCTACCACTGGCTACTGCACTTTTCTAGGCCCCAATTGTATTTCTTGGGCATCCAAAAAACAACAGTGTTGCAAGATCTTCTTGTGAAGCTGAATATCGTGCCCTTGCAACAACAACAGCAGAGCTCACTTGGATCACATTTATTCTTCGAGATCTTGGAATGTTTCTTTCTCAATCTCCTTGTTGTTATGTGACAATCTGTCTGCCCTGCAATCCACCATCAAAACGGCACATCACTCTCGGATGAAGCATATTGAGCTTGATTTTCATTTCGTACGAGAAAAGGTGGCTCTTGGATCATTAGTTACTCAATATATTTCGACCACTCATCAGCTAGCTGATATGTTTACCAAGCCTCTTCCCCATCATCGGTTGACAGCTCTAGGCCACAATCTCGATCTTTGCTACAACCTACGCTCGAGATTGAAGGGGGATGTAAACGCACAAACTGCTGATAGTTACAGCTGTCCACCGGATGAAGGAAATTGTGGAGATCATGCCAGTTCAACAAATGAAGAAAATCAAGACAAATCCAGCAACAAGGCAACTGTTCTCCCTAGATTGGAAGAAATCAATCAAGATCACATGGCGATTGAAGAAAATCATGAAGATCGTGACAAATCCAGCAAAAAGGCAACTGTTCTTGTTAAATCTGGAGAAATCAATCAAGATCACAAAGGCAAGAATCTAGGCAAGAAAAGTGGCAACGTCCGTTTATCAAAAGAGAAAGAAAGGATTATAGAAACAAAAAAATCAAGGAAGGATTGTTTAACAATCTCTTCAACAAATCATGTATAAATTCTCACATTAAGGGAACCTCACATTCATCACCTAATAGGTGTGAGAGACAGCGGACGTAGGATTTTACTCCGAACCACTTAAAAATCTTAGTCTTGCATCTTTTCTTTCATTGTCTATGTGTGTACTCAGTGTAGACGAAGCTAACAACAATACCATGATAGAGCGCTGATACGTGGCCTTGCCCACAGAAAGGGATGACCAGAGCGTGTGGAATAGCCATTCTTCTTCTGCGTCCTCTTTGCAGACGTCTCTTCTGCAGCAAAGCCTGCTCTCTATTTCCTTTTCTGTCCCTCTCTTTTATAATTGCAGATTCACCAACATGTGCAGTAACTGCGAACTTACCATTCTCTGTCCGTCATATAACTAACGGCAACAGCTGAATCAACCTGACTAAATCAACCACGATGTCATTTCTTTACGAAAAAAAAAACTCCATGTACACGTGACACACGCACTCGAAAGAAAAAGGGAAATTTTTTAATTAGTAGAAAAAATGTTTTTTTCAAGTCCTTTTATTATTTTTTGCCTTAAATTTGCTTATTAAACAAGACTACTATTGTTATTAATAATATTGGCATATTAAATTTTCATGCACCAGTTAAAAGTTGAGCATCGAGTCAAGTACCTGGTACCCAGAGCCTGACTCTAAGCTCAGGTCTAATACTTGAAATAAAAGAATGGGCAAATACTACAAACCTGCTTTTTTTTTATTCTTTTTTCATGTATTATGAGTTTGGGAAGCTGTTTCAGCTTGCTCCACACAGACTACACATGTGGAGGCTCGCTACTGCTTAGGCTGCACTGTATTAGTAGAGTAAGGGCTACACATGTTAAGGTGCAGGTGCAGGTGCAAGTTGTTGCAGAGCAAGGGCTACACAAGTTAGGCGTCTCTCCAAACAATGGTGTAACTCGCTAGGTAGAAGCAAAGGGATTGGATTTCACAGTCAAATTCATGGGCAACCATAGTGTACCTTTTTCGTGGCGGTGTTGTTGGCATGAAAACGAGTAGGCCTACCTTTTTGCTTCCAACTCACACTATGGTGGAGAAGGTGCGATGAAGATTAGGAGTGTGAACGGTATGAGTTGAAAAGGCTCCCATATTGTTTGGAGGGCAGCGTGCATGTATAAGTGGAGTCAGAATTTTAATAGAAACCCAATATCATTTTTCAAGATTTGCATATAAGACAATTAAATTTTTTTAAAATTTACATGTAAATTTGAAAAAAAAAATTGAGATAGGGATCTGACCACTATCTATCGTTTTCAAAGTTGTTCCTTTCAAAAATTATGTTTCTGTGGTTGCCTTTCAATCGACAGCTGCAATCTGCTGGAAGAGAGATACCCGAATGCAAAATACGGCGATAAATTGAAAGCAGATTTATTGCATACTTTTCTAAAAGGGATAAAAATGTTCTACAATTCATAGCTACGCCGCTTGTATCACTGGTTGGGCGGTATACTTTAAACTCATCTAAGGTGGAAACTGATCCAAAGCATTCAGTTTCAAAAGAAGCTCCATGACACTCTGCTATGGATCTTGTTTGAGGTATGCCACCTCATCTTTCTTACCTTGCAACAAATGATTAATAGTAATTGATTTGATGAAAGCACATTGAGTTTTCTCAACAATTGTTGTCAGCAAGCCCCACATTCTATTCACCATAACTTTAACAATCATCTAATGCTGGTTGTTGCACAAAGCTATGAGTTATATTTGTATAAAAATAAAATAAATAAATAAACATTATGGGGTCATGGCCAATGGGGGTGGAGTCATAAATTTTTTGTAGAGGTCAAACTATAGTTTCAAAATTTTAACAAAAGCTGAAATAAAAATTTTGAAACTTTTTATATACATTAAGCTAAAACTTTTTAGATTTACATATAAATTTTTAAAGTTTTAAATCGAAAGTCGGGCTTGGCTTAGGCCAACCCAATTTTCATAAAAGTAAATGTTTTAAAATATACAGATTTAATATATAAACACATATTTATAGTGAAAAAATATATGTAAATTATTAGGCCAAGTTGGGTCCACCCGAGCCAGCCCAACAATATCTCAGTAGTCGTGGCTCAATTTATTTATTTATTTTTAAAATTTAAATATATAATACATATTTATAAAGAAAACATAAAAAATTAATTTTTTAGAGAAAGATTTCAGGCCCGAGCCCGAGCTCTGATTTCGTCTGGGGCTCGGCCTCAACATCCACCCTTATTTATTAGGCTGGCTCCATGTCCAATTTTGAGCCGGATGGGGGCTTGAGTTGGTTTGGGTACTGAGTCCCTGTCAAGTACTGGTCCCAATGCCCAGGCTTCTATCAAACCATTCTACTCCTATACAAGCTTACATGTGGCTCCCTTCCTATAACTGATAGTACAAAACCAAGTAAGCAGTTTTATGACACAATAGACTAGTTTTCAAACTTCTTCTTCTCCTATTGTGATGGTCAAATAACATCCACCCTTATTTATTAGGCTGGCTCCATGTCCAATTTTGAGCCGGATGGGGGCTTGAGTTGGTTTGGGTACTGAGTCCCTGTCAAGTACTGGTCCCAATGCCCAGGCTTCTATCAAACCATTCTACTCCTATACAAGCTTACATGTGGCTCCCTTCCTACCAGGAAGGAGTTTTATGACACAATAGACTAGTTTTCAAACTTCTTCTTCTTCTTATTCTTCTTCTTCTATTGTGATGGTCAAATAACTCTCAAGTTATTTAGATGCATGAGACTCAACATATGTGTTTATATCTTCTCTTTACTAGCCATACTTAGTCAACGTAGATCATGTGTATTGATGTGTTTACTCAATTTAATCACAATAAAGTAGTGGAAAACCACCAAATCATACTGCACAAGTAGCCTAGTGAGCAAGAAAAGTATTTTATCCTATCACCCAAAAAAACCTGAGATCATCCAAGCCCTTGTCTCTGTAAGGTACATGACTCATGCATTCAGTGCACGGAAATGCTACCCCCACCACGCTTTAACTTGCACATCAGTGGCCACCCATTTAAAATACAAAGAAGTTGACACCGAAGAGATTTAGAATGGAAAACAGCCACCCATCCATGTTGTGAATCATAGTTTTGATACTATTGCTATGCTAACCTCTTTGTAATTTTGCTCTGTAATGCTGCCTACATAGCAATTTTTGATATGTTTTAATAAAAGTGTTGGAGGCCATTGACTCCTAAGGTTTGATTCGAAAATGTGCCACCATTTATATCCTATATGTCGATGTAATTCACTCTTTAATGTTAAAAACTTAATCGATGTTTAACACGAAATTGTTTTTATCTTACAAGTTATATATGTACATGACGGTTTGAACTTTAATAATTAAAAAAGATAACGGAAATTGTGAAACTATTTAAATTTAAAATATGTATTAATATTAAAGTGATGCATTTAACCAAGATAAAGCAATTTAAAAGAGTAAGCGGAAACATTGACATAGTTATTTATCAAAGTTAAAAAAGTAAATACAGATGTGGATATAATCGGGCCAAAATAATCTATAACTAAACGTGCCAAATAAAATTAAATGATAAAGGAGGAAGTAAAATAGCAAAATTGAAACGATGTTACCCATCACACACAATAGCCATGGGGAACAGAGGGGAGGCAAAAGTATACGGAAATTTGCCACCATTCTTTCCATCGAAAAGGCCTTTTTGAAACTTTTGAAAAATTTTGATAGGAGTACATTAATATTTTCAGTTTTTGGAAAGCCGAAAAAAATGGCTGTACAAGAAAAAGAAATCAAAAGATAATATACATATCGAAGTGTAAGTTGTTTGATCTGAGAAGACCATCCACAATAATATAAATCATTAATTTTCTTTTCCAGTTTTCTTTTTATGGGTGAGCGGTTTCCTCTACCGCCCTAAGAGATGCCGCTGGCCCCCTCATGTCCACCACAGACAGGTTCATAGACCTTGTTTCGGGACTTACTAGTCTAAAAAAAGCACAACAAGATGTGACAACGACTACCATAGGATTTGAACCCTTTATAAAGTAAACAACCTTGCCGCCTATTGTGACAACGACTACCATACTCTACTCTAATCAACAACCTTGATCAATTTCTTCTATCATAAAGTTTGCACTATTGCAGCATAAATTCCTAGGGTGCTAAAAAGAGGAGTCAGTATTAATTTAGACAAGAGTTTTTGATAACTGTCATCATTTCTGTTAACGTAGATTGAGCTACCTTTGTTACCACTACCAGGTGAGAATGAGAAACCCTAAAGGTTTGCTTTTGGTGTCTCAAGGTGCCGCCCTTGCTGCGCTTCAACTTGTGCATTGGTAACTCTCATTTTACAAGCTGACACCTCTAACACCCAAAATAGAGACTGACCGTTTATCAACTCTCATTCCAAACTGCATTTTTTTATTTTTCATTTTTATTACTCTTATTTATTATTTTTATTATTTTTTGTTTCTTTTTGTTAACGATAAGGTTGAAAGGCAACTGTTCCAAAGAGATGCAATGAAACAAATCCCAACGAGATCAATCAAAATTAATGATAAATGAAACTAAAAACTTTCCACAAAATCAGATTTAGTCTTTCATGCTTATTGTTGTCAATATTATGGAAACTTCACCTATTTAAGTTCTTTCTATGCTTTCTGTAACTAAGGCTCATGTTGACCTTCCATAGTGAAGTGAAAAAAAACTAAGGCTCATGTTGACCTTCCATGGTAAAAAATCATGCACGTTTAATAAAAACAACTTTTTCATTTTTTGTTCTTATTTGTTCTGTTTCTTTTATATTTTTTCAACACTTTTTATGTGATTAAAGGCAGATCTTATAAGATCCTTTTATGTGGAACTCACTGTGTAAATAAATACCAGATTTTGCCGCTCTAGGAAAAAAAAAAGGAATTGATACCGTCATTTTATGGTTAAAGCCTAAGAGTTTATGACGGGGTGGGAGGGGGATCAGATCATAAATCTATAAACATGAAATACTCACTCATCTCAAATCACCTCCAACCTCAAATCCAATGGGATTTGTTGTCTTGTCTTAGCAACTTCAACCGGGACAGGAAAAGTGTTGGGTCAACAAAAGTAGACCCACCAATTGATGTGGTGGCAGGCAAGAAGATGCTCAAATGTTTGAATATTCAGCTTTGAACCAGGGGCAGAACTAAAAATTTGTCTACGAGACAGTAAATATATAGGCAAAAAAAATTTCAACTAGCGTTGGGATAATAACCCAATTCTCACGAAAATGATTCATATAATTAGGTGTAAATTTATCCATATCAAAACATTTAAAAGAAGATTCAGAATGGGCTTCGTGGGGGATATGCCCATACCGACCACACCTACCTCCTTTTCTTCTTTGAACCTTTTGAGATCGTTCAAGCTAATGTTGCTTTTTTTGTTCTCATGAGGGATATGCATGCCAGCGGTGCATGAAACACAACCCGATCTAAACATGGTATTCTCATACTCATTGATTGGAGGGACACTTGTTTATAAATACTCATGGGTGGAAGATATACACACATATATATATCTATACACACACACACATATATATATATATACATATATATATATATATAGTAAAGAAATTTTAAAAAGGCTGGTGTCAGCCACATATGGTTCGGTTCCTCGGTCCAGACAAGAAAAAATTTTGAGTCCAAGCATCCAGGTCCTTAATTTTAACCTTGGCTTATAGCCATAGAATTACACAAGTTTTAATAAACAATCATAGAAATCATACACATCTTTTACAGTTGAAACAGCACTTGTTAAGATACCATAAGAAAACAATACACACTTATTTGCAAACAATAAACTTAATGCTCCAAACTGCTCATTTTCCCCTTTTTCATCATGTCTACAAACCCTTCGAAATTCCTAGCAGAAGCACCGCCCTTCATGGTAGCCTTCTTTCCCTTCTCTTCCAAGTGGGTCAACCTCTCCCTTATTCCTTCATCGTTTATCACCAACTCCAGCTTCTCCCTGATTTCTTCTTTTCCAACAGTCCCGTCATCCTCCTTCTCCAACTCCAAGCCCACCTTCCACACCTCAACTATGGCGGTCTGGTTAAGAAACTGGTCGCCAAAGTAAGGCCAACACAACATGGGGACTCCATTGCTCACTGCTTCCATGGTCGAGTTCCAGCCACAGTGAGTCAAGAAACAGGCAACCGAGGGATGAGAGAGTACTTCCTTTTGTGGGGCCCATCCAACAATAAGTGCACGCCTTCCAACCCGTTCCATGAACCCTTCCGGATAGGCAGCACCACCGAAACTGCCCATGATGTCAGGTCTAGAGACCCAGAGGAATGGCCGGCCGGTGAGCTCAACCCCGATGGCGAGTTCGCCAAGTTGGTGCTGGCTAAGCACCGTGGTGCTTCCCAGTGAGACGTAGATGACTGAGCAAGTGGGTTGCTGATTGAGCCAGTCGATGCAACTCCAATCCTCGGCCCAGATTGAAGATGGTTGGTGCTTGGCTTTGTTGGCTGGAAGAAGAGGACCGATTGGAATTGCATTGTTGATGAGATCAAGAAATGGCGACTCGAGCTCCTCAAATGTGTTGCAGAGTACGTGACTTATGCCTTTCATGGACTCGCTGGACTTCTCAACGCACTTGAAGAAAATCTCTGTGATTTTGGTGTCTTCAAAGGGCAACCATAACAGGTGAGCTGACCGGAAGGCAGGTACTCCTTCGGAAAGCTGAACCATCTTGTCACCTGTTTGAAAACCTGTTTACCAGTCAAAAATCTCCGTAAGGGGCCTTTGATTAGGTTATAATTATAGAATATAGAATTAAAATTTAAGATACCAAAAATAGTCCATGTATTTTATAAGAGATTAGGAATTAAATAAGATGAAATACTCATCTTACGCACCTAAAAATAATGTTCACGAAAAAAATATGTGAAATTTCATGGCACATAATTACTCTAATAACTAATAGCAAACACTAAATGACAGGAACAGAACCAGGAGAGGCGGCAGTAGGCCTTGGCCAGCCTACCCCCTCCACACCACAAAATTTTTGTTTTAAAAAATTTATATTTAAATTTCTTTAAATAAAATCATTTATTTGATATAAAATTTAAAAAATTAAAATTTTGAAACTGTAGTTTGACAAAACAAGGAAACATAAACATGCCAAACATCCAAATCATTTGCTCAAGAATAGTAACCATTTACCATTTTCATCGATGACTCCATCTTCAATAAGCATTGGAATGTTGAGGAGAGTGGCCAGTGTCCAGGTTGAGGCAGTCCAGACGGCAGCTCTCGGAAGGTTGAGCTTCTCGGCAACATCAAACAGAAAACCCATTGCCCCATCGGCAATTACAAACGTAATCTTCTCTTCATCCTTCTCATTGATCTTCAGTACGAGCTCCTCCATGAAACTCGGAATGGCGTTCATTGAGCTAGACAAGAGTTTGCAGGCATCTTTGCGGTCGTCATCTGTGGATAAGCCGTCAGGTATGGTTACCAGCCGGATTCTTCCGGCGTAGTCGCTGCTAAAGTTTTCAGGCAGTGCTGCCTTCACTTGTCTGTGTGTGTACTCAGTGTAGACGAAGGTAACAAGAACACCATGATCGGCCAGGTGATGAGAGAGCTCCATGAGAGCTGCTACGTGGCCTTGCCCACAGAAAGGGACGACCAGAGCGTGAGGAACAGCCATTCTTCTTCTGCGTCCTCTTTGCAAACGTCTCTTCTGCAACAAAGCCTACTCTCCATCTCCTTTTCTCTCCCTCTCTTTTATAATTGCAGATTCACCAACATGTGCAGTAACTGCGAACTTACCATTCTCTGTCGGTCGTAGAACTAACGGCAACAGCTGAATCAAATCAACAACGATGTCATTTCTTCACGAAAAAAAAAAAGGCTCCATGTCCACGTGACACACGTACGTCGAAAGAAAAAGGGACATTTTTTAATTAGTAAAAAAATATTTAATTTTTAAGTCTTTTTATTATTTTTTGCCTTAAATTTGTTTGTTAAACAAGACTATTATTGTTATTAATAATATTGGCATATTAAATTTTCATGCACCATTTAAATTAATGTTGAGCATCCAGTCGAGTACCAGGTACCCAGAGCCCGACTCTAAGCTCAGGTCTAATACTTGAAATGAAAAAAGAGGGCAAATACTACAAACCCTCATTTTTTTTTGTCCCAAAGGGATTGGGTTTCACATTCAAATTCGTGGGCAACCATAGTGTACCTTTTTCGTGATGGTGTTGTTGGCATGAAAGCGAGTACGCCTACCTTTTCAGAGCTGCTTCCAACTCGCACTATGGTGCAGAAGGTGCCCTGAAGATTAGGAGTGTGAATCATATGAGTTGAAAAGGGTCCCATATTGTTTGGAGGGCAGGGCACATGCATGGGTGGAATCAAAAATTTTTTATGAAGTAGACCGAGTTAAAGTTTATAATTTTTTTCAAAATTTTTATATAAGACAATTAAAACTTTTTAAATTTTACATGTAATTTTTTTTTTAAAGAAAATTGGGATAGGGACCTTACCATTACCTATCGTCTGAAAAGCTGTTCCTTTCAATAATTATGTTTCCATGGTCGCCTTTCAATCGAAAGGCTGCAAGCTGCTGGAAGAAAGATACTACGGAGATAAATTGAAAGCAGACTTACTGCATACTTTTTTAAAAATGATAAAAATGACCTACAATTCATACTACACCGCATGCAAACGATTAATAATAATTGATTTGATGAAAGCACATTGAGTCTTCCCCACAATTGTTCTCAGCATGTCTACATTCTATTCACCATAACTTTAACAATCATCTTAAGGTGGCCGTTACACAAAGCTATGAGTTATATTTAAAATAAAGTAAATAAAAGAACATTATGGGGTCATGGTCAGTAGGGACGGAGCTAAATTTTTTTTGTTAAGGGTCAAACTATAGTTTCAAAATTTTAACAAGGATTGAAATAGAAATTTTCAATTTTTTATATATGTTAAACTAAAATTTTTTACATTTACATATAAAATTTTAAAGTTTTTAAAATCTAAGTTGGGGTTGGGGGCCCCCCCTGCCACCCACCCTTCCCTTCGCCCCTGATGGCTACGGCTGGGCACTTGGTAGGCCTGGCCTGATCCAAAGTCGAGCTTGGCTCAGGCCAACCCGATTTTAGTAAAAGAATTTTTTTAAAATATATAGATTTAATATATAAACATATATTTATAGTAAAAATATATATATTATCAGGCCGAGTCGGGTCCAATCGAGCCAGCCCAACAACTTCTTAGTAGTAGTGGCTCAATTTATTATTTTTTTAAATTTAAAATATATAATACATATTTATAAATAAAATATATAAATTTAATTTTTGAGAGAAAGATTTTGGGCCCAAGCCAAAGCTCAACCTCATTTAGTCTGGGGCCCAATGTCCACCCTTATTTATTAGGCTGGCTCCACGTCCAATTTTTGAGCCGAATGGGGGTCTCAGTTGGTCTAGGTACTGAGTACCTGTTAGGTACTGGTCTCCTCTATTAGGCCATTCTACCCTTACACAAGCCTACATGTGGCTCCCTTCCTATAACTGATGGTACAAAACCAGGCGAGCCCTTTTATAACACAATATACTAGTTTTCAAAGAGATAATATGTCTTCTTCTTCTATTGTGATGGTCAAATAACTATCAAGATGTATGAGACTCAACATATGTGTTTATATCGTCTCTTCACTGGCCATACTTAGTCAAGGCAACGTTGGTTGTAGATCATGAGTATTAATGTGTTTGCTCAATTTAACCACAATAAAATAGTAGAAAACCATCAAATCATACTACACGAATAGTCAGTGAGCAAGAAAAGTATTTTATCCTATCACTAAAAAAAAACTCCTACCACACTTCAACTTGTGTATCAGTGGCCTCCTAGACTCCTAAAGTTTGATTTGTTTTAGTAAAAGTGTTGGAGGCCCTAGACTTCTAAGGTTTGATTCGGAAATGTGCCACCATTTATATCCTATAGATCGATGTAATTCACTTTTTAATGTTAAAAACTAATTGATGATTCGCATGAAATTGTTTTTTATCTAAAAGTTATATATTTACACGACATTTTGAACTTTAATAATTAAAAAAAGATAATGGAAATTCTGAAATTATTTAAATTTAAAATATGTATTGATATTAAATTGATGCATTTAACAAAGATAAAGCAATTTAAAAGAGTAAGCGCAAAGATTGACATAGTTTATTTACCAAAGTTAAAAAAGTAATAACGATGTGGATATTACGGCGCCAAATTAATCTATAACTAAATGTGCCGAATAAAATTAAATGATA